>NC_045605.1:50847703-51148536 GCF_009762305.2 Zalophus californianus
TTTCAAAAAAGAAATTGTCTTGATCAATCAAATGGAAATTTGGGGGAAAATAATTTTTCTGCATTTAAACAGAATATTTTGCACAAAAAATACTCCAATGACAAAAGCCTCACTTGTTTCTAATATCGATGTCTATTTTTTTTCTCTTCAGGAGGAAAAAGAAAGTCATCAGGAAATGTGATTTCTTTAGTGGTCTTGAGAAAAGAGCTTTCTCACCATGAAAACTTTGACAATCTCTGTGAAATCAATGCATAATTAATAGTAACTGCGAGCTATTAATGTTTATAGTGTATAATACATTAGAAAAATAGTCTTGGCCATGACAGCTTCTTCTAAATATTTCTCAGCATACTGGTAGTATAGATAACAAGCAGATCAACTGTATAATCATGAGACCTAACTTAAAATTTCTGTGCAGGATGAAGACACAAAATTACTGATGTTAAAGGCCTGTGATTACTTAATTCTCCTTCATTCCAACCTCATTAATTAAAACAATTTTAGTCCACTGACTTAATCATGAGATTTTCCTAAACTATAATTATATTTTTAAAAATTATGACATACTAGTACATATTCTCATAAGGTGATGATTATTGGAAAAGAGTACTTAGAATTAAGCTTTATAATGTATTTTGAAGTTCAGTGGGGAGGAGATTTTATAAAACATTTCTGCAGTCTCCTGATCATTTGGAAAATGATCCTAAACTTAAATTTCTGCCAGCTTCTAGACATGTTTTGAATAAAGCACAAAACCTGCACTCTATACTTGGATCCCTTTTTGATATAAAGAAAGGAATAAACACGTGAATGGATTCTATGTGCTTGTTATTCTGCTAAGCTCTTGTACTTATGTTTTCTCATTCTATTCCTCAATAACCCATGTGAAGGGAAAAAAGTGCTAAGATGCATTGAAAATTGCTATTTGCTAGACTTCATAAGGCAAATATCCTATTTAATTATTTCAGTTAATTCTAATGGGTATTAATATTCCATTTTTATACATGAAGAAACGGAGTCTCAGAAACCTAGTGACTTGTGCCAGGTTCCCCAGGTTGAGAGTAAAAGGTTGAGGGTCAAAACTTGGATATTTTGGTGCATAGTCTCAGGCTTCTCCCTTCCTGTTGTAGCTGTGAGGCTGGCAAGGGCGGCTCCAGAATGAGTGCATACATGGGCCTGTTTTTGAAACTCCTTCAACTCTCCCAGCTGATTTCTTTAGACACTTTGACACAGACA
The DNA here is from genome assembly GCF_009762305.2 of Zalophus californianus. Classification (NCBI taxonomy): domain Eukaryota; kingdom Metazoa; phylum Chordata; class Mammalia; order Carnivora; family Otariidae; genus Zalophus; species Zalophus californianus. Next base: position 50,848,940 of record NC_045605.1, read on the forward strand.
CAGACCATGGTCAACAAAATTCTATGTTGAAATGTCAAGTGCAAGTAAAAGATTTGGAAGGAAATTGATACCCTGACTGGAATAAGAACACACGAAGCATATTTGTTGAAAATTACACAGGTACTTTCGGTTGGTGAGTTCTCAGCAGGAGGAGAACATGAAGTAGTTACTGGATTATCTTTCTGCTTGGAAACTAAGGCTCTGATGAATAGAGAGAATCAAATTTTCTGAAGGAGAATGCAAGTTAAATTATGTCTTTGGGACATCATCTACCATGTGTCCATAATATAAAAAGTGCATGACATCTGCATTAATAAAAGCATAAGAAAAATAATTCTGGCTGCACAAACAGAAAACCTTTAAATTGTCAGTGGCTTAAGACAACATAAGTTTTTCACTCAACACAGGCTGATGCATTGTTCCTAGTCAGGTGGCTTTGAGGGACCCAGTTATCTTCACGGTCCTACTCTCTTGCTGATACTAGGAGCCGTCTCTCTTCAGCCAGAAGATAGGGAGAGACTACAGCAAATTCAAATTTACTCCTTAACCACGTTTGCCAGAGTGATATGCTCACTTCAACTTATATCTTATTGGCTAGAACTACTCACAAGACCCTGCCTAGGTAGATGAGGTGGTGGGAAATGTAGCCCCTGATTGAGTAGCCACTCCCTGCAGTACTTACACCTTGGGGGGGAGCAAGGATTCTAAGTGTTGATGAACTGCTTCTACCAAAGCATCAGCTTACTGTGTTATGGGGAATATTAATGTATAAGAACACCTACAGAAAAATATAAAGCAGATAGTTCACTGTCAAAGCAAAGGAATAGATGGGGTGAAGGTGAGAAAGAAAAACTGTTAAAATGTGGTCATGAGGTTTGGGCGGTAAATGGTGCTGCTTTTCAAGGTATTATTTGTAGAGGGTGAGGATATTTGAACTTTGTCATGGACGAAGAAAAAGATTAAAATGAGTGGGAAGACAGAATTAGGGAGGAAACAGACATTTATGAAGCAGTTACTGTGGCGGGACCTGATCAGGTAGAGGCCCACAGAGCAGGTGGTGAAAGAACTCACCAGAGGCAGAACAAAGGAGATAGAAGTTTATTGAATACATTGCAAGAGAGCATCATGCAGGAAGCAAAGGAGAGACTGTCTGCCAGTGGGCAGTGGTGGAAGGCTGGTGTTAAGAGGGAAGTGAGGAGGTGTGGGAACGTATAGAATTTTCCTTTTTTGGTACCTGTGCCCAGTTGTAAGTAGCCCATTGGTCAGCTAGGGCTTATGGATATTTTGAGGTGGGTTGCCTTATGAGCCTGTTCGCATTCAGCCCAATGGTCACTGTGGGGCATTTGACCATACCCAGGTTTCTATTGCTCAATACTGTTGCCTGGGACTCCAGGATCATGACCTGTGCCAAGGGCAGTTGCTTAACCAACTGAGCCACCCAGGCGCCCCACTGTAACCCTCTCTTAATGCCGTTCATATCCTCTATTTTACATATATAAAGAAACAGAGACACAGAGGTTATACAACTCCTAATGATACATACTCAGAGAGTATGAGCCTGAATTTGGATTCACATTGTCTGATTTAAACTTTCAGGTGTAACATGATGCTGTAGTGTAAAGGAAAGATAGAGGTACACAAAAGGAGTATCTGTCTATGGAATCTTCAAAGAACAGAGAGAATATGGGAACATGGGAACAACAGGGAAAAAAGAGCAAGGACATATTATGTTTATTTTCTTCACTTTGGTTTTGTTCCTTCTCAGTTCTGTGGAAGGACATGGGGCAAAGAAAATATTTGCTAGGGAAAAATAGAACTATTATGACGAAAGTGCTCAAACTCTAAAAATAATTTTATAGGGTAAGATTTGAAACAGATTCCTAACTAAAATATTCTGTAGGCATAAAGGCAGAGCCAAGTTAAGTACTTCAGTTAAAACAAAACAATAATGAACAAGTTAGAGAAAATTCACTGGGCAAGGAATGTGGAGCCCTGGATTAAAGCAATCAACATGAAAATAGTTATGGATTCAGATGACTAAAAGTACATTGCAAACCTAAAAAGTACTTGTAAATTTGACTGCATTAGGAGAATCATAGTGTCCTAATGATGGGAAGTGTCCTCTGAGGCAGAAGCCTTACCTCTCTCTCCCTCTTTTTTTTTTTTTTTGCTTCTCTTATTTACTACTGTATTTACCGGGGCACAGAACCCTTCCTGGAGGATAGTTTAAGGACTCAAAAAATATTTTTTGAGTGAGTAAATAAATGAATGATATTAAAACTGATCACGTGACTTGTGCAGCTTATAGAATTTTCTTTTCACATTTAAGAGTCTAAGACAAGAGACAGGATTAATTCATTTATGTTACAAATATTTATTGAGCCTCATGATATCTCAAGTACTCTGGTAGATAATTATAGATAAAATGATGCCCAGACAGGGTCTGTTCCTTATGAAGCCAGTACACTTATGGAAATACAGATGGAAAAGTGTCTCCAACTTCTGCTATATTAGAAAGAGGTGAAGAGAGCTCTTTAAGTTATAGAAAAGTATACTTTAGGATGTGTGCATACAGAAAATAGATAATCTTGAGCTATTTGAAGGGATGCCATGTAGGGAAAAACATCTAATCACTTTGTAGCTCTGAAAATCGTAACTAGGTGTAATGCATAGAAGTTACAGGAAGGCAACATTCTGCCTAATATTAATGAGAAACCTGTTAAACAATTTTTCCTCCTGAAAATAGAAGTTTCTGGCTCTTGAAGGGCTGAGTTCCTTTTCACAAATGAATTTGGAAACGTAATTATTATTAATAACAACTACATAGCTGTTATAAAGTTAATTTTTTAGTGTTTTGTGCACTTGAATATTTGCCAAAATTTCAGTTATTTGTGCTAATAATTGTAATAAAGGAGACGTGGAAGGAGAGAAAGAAAAGTGATGGTAGAACAGACAGAAGCTTGTCATTTAGATGTGTGGAAGAGAGAAATTCACCTAGTTTGCACCTTAACTCTTGTCTATTTGCTCAAATTTGGAGCATGAGTATTGATGGGTTAAATCAATCAGATTAGAAATTGTTTCTCAATTCTATATAGCTCCTTATAAGTGGTGCACTGGCATGGATTATCTGGGTCAAGCAAAGGTATCTTTAGCATTCCCTTCCATTGTCGAGGGATTTGGGAAATCCTCCATGAAATATGGAGACTTCTCTGTGGTGAAATTGAGTTAAATATGTCACCAAAAGTTATCTAAAAATTTTCTCTCATTTAAATCATACAGGTTTTCTCTGCCTCTAGATAGAATCACCAAATTTTTCAAACAAAAATACAGTATGCCCAGTTTAAATTTGAATATAATATTTGGGACAGCTTTTAGCTGAATAATTATTCTTTGTTTATCTGACATTCAAGTTTGACTATCTTAGGTATATTATGTTATGTTATATCATTATATTCTATTAATTTGGCAACCTTACCCTAGAGCAATATTTCATAATGGGACAGATAACAGCAATAATTACTGTTAACTTGAAAAAATGAAAATGTATTAATGTGAAATATAGATTCTTACTGTGTATAAGATTTGTTCTAGGAAATTAAAAAAAATGAATTTAAAACTGCCCTTTTTCCCTTACGGATATCAGAATCTAGCAGTAGGTGACAAACATGTAAACAAAAACAAAACCTAACATTATAGGTGTTATGAGAGAGATATGAATGGAGTAGGGTGGAGGTAACCAAGGAGAGAGCGTAAGTTCTGACCTGGCAGGAAGTGAGAAGTGTTCATGGAAAGTTTTATAACAGAGACAGAGTTTAAGTTGAATTTTGACGGGTAAATTGGTCTTCACTAGGAAGACACATTCTACTGTAATAATTATTGGATATGATTTGTCAACACCTACTGCTACAAGTGTACAAGTGTACAAACTGTAGCAGTAAATAAGCTTAATATTGAAAATATTCTTTATTCTTTTATCATATGATGTGTGTACTTTTAAAACTATGTTATTTCTGTAGTAAAAGTAAAGAATTAAATGCTTAGGACTCCAAACAGAATCCAAATAATGTCTTTAGAATGAAAAGCCATACTTTAGTGAGTCAATAATATATTAATTATAACTTTGAACTCACTTATTGTTGTCTATTTATTGGCCTTCTCATAAAGTATTTTATTTAAATTTATTGGGATGGATTCTCCTTGTAGCATGTAACAAGCTATTAAAAATAGTGCCAATAAGTAAAACAATTACCCAAAATCATGGCCAGGAGCTGAGCCAGGGGCTTGATGGGTTAATTGTCTGGAGAGCAGTGGAGATGACAAGATGCCTTTATTTAAATTTCTTAAAATCCTGTGCTGAGGCACAAAGAAAACTCATTTGCATATTATCAGCTTTGTGTTAGGAAACAGACTGGGTGGTGAATTTAAAAGAAAGATAATGTCAAAGGATTTTACAAAAGGACTTGAAAGGTGGAAAAAGAGAGACCAGCAATTGAAGAAAAGTGGAAAAAGAGAATCTGCTATGTTCTATATAATCTTATTTAACCCAAATACAGCACTATAGGTGAAATGTAATTGATTATAATTTTATATTTAATACTTGATGTACTAGGTTCTGAGATGTTAAGCAACTAGAAAAGGAATACATAGCTAAGTGGAAGAACTGAAATGTAAACCAGGCTTATCTAACACAAAAGTCCAAATATTTGTATTTAATTGTAGTGTAAATGATAATAATGACATCATTATTATTATCATTATTATCATCATCCTTACATAGTAGTGATTTGAATTATTGCAAAACAAAACAGACTGCTCCAAAAAAGTGGCAAGATGGAGTGTTTTGCCCCTGAACTTTCTAAAGGGCCAGGTCACCCATAGATAAAAAAGCAGATTTCTGTATAGAGAGCATGTTTGGACTAAAAAGTCATTCCCACCTTTTCTAATTCTATCTTTCACAATCATATTGTGGCTTACTCTCTATCCACTTGAAATTACTTTCTGATTTTTAAAAATACAACTTTCAAGAGTTTTTATCCATTCTGGTATTGTTTCTTCTTCAAATGCTTTCTTGGTTCTCTAGACCAAGAACATGTCTAGTTCTGCCTCTAGACAGAACTACCAGTTTTTGACTCCTTTTGCTAACACCTTCCTACCCAGCTAGATTTAGGGGGTTCTCATTTATTCCCACTGTATTTTAAACATATTTCTATATAGTTTTACGCTTACTTATTAGAGACAGTATATGTTTTCAAATCTATATTGTAAGGACTGAGCTCATTGGGGATCAAGAGGAAGTTATTAAAAATTATTAGAGACAAGATAAAAGACTTACTAGCCTTCTCTGGGGGTGGGGGTTGGAGGAGGTTTGTCAAGATTGCTTTGTAGATTCCAAAGATGTAAACACTGCTATCCCATAGAGCCAGCATCACCATTCACTTTTCTAGACTTTATTTCTTCCTCTGTTCTAGCCATATTCCTTAAACCATGCCTTCTTTATTCCTATATCTGGAAGTTTGCTTATGTTCTTCCACTTCCCAGAATAATCTACCTCAGAGATGGCAAATAGGTTGCAGACACACTATAAAAATGGTTGATGATCACTGCCTGGGTGGTAGTACAAGAAGAAGGGTGACTGTATGTGTCAAAGAACGCCACGAGGAGTCAAAAAGCATCTGCTTGGGTAAAGACCGGGTGGCAACATGTGGGCCTATATTGGTGATCTTAATGCTGTGTCTTGCATTTTCCTCATCCAAAGATCCCCTCCTAAATCTTTCATTTGCCTGGAAGAGACCCACATTAAAACCACTAATAAACATGCAAAGAATAAAGAGAAAGAAAGAAAAATATATCACTAAAGAAAATCAGCAAAATATGAAAGAGAGAAAGACAAGAAAGGATTGGAGAAAATCTCCAAAAACAACCACAAAACAAGTAATAAAGTAGCAATAAATACATATCTATTAACATTTATAAATGGATTGAATGCTCTAATCAAAAGACATAGGGTATCAGAATGGCTAAAAAAAAAAGAAGACCCATCTATATGCTGTGTACAAGAGACTCATTTTAGACCTAAAAACACCTGCAGATTGAAAGTGAGATGATGAAGAAGCATTTGTCATGTAAATGGATGTCAAAAGAAAGCCAGAGTAGCAATACTATATCAGAAATAATAGACTTTTAAAACAAAGACTCTATCTAACAAGAGACAAAGAAGGGCACTGTATAATAATAAGAGGAACAATGCAACAAGAAGATCTAACAATTGTAAATATTTATGGCCCCAATGTGGGAGCACCCAAATATATAAAACAATTAATAATAAATATAAAGGAACTAATTGATAATAACACAGTAATTGTAGGGGACTTTTAACACCCTACTTGCATTAATGGACAGATCATCTAAACAGAAAATAAACAAGAAACAATGGCTTTGAATGCCACACCGGACCAGATAGACTTAACAGGTATAGTAAAAACATTCCATCCTAAAGCAGCAGAATACACATGCTTTTCAACTGCACATGGGACATTCTCCATAATAGATCACATATTAGGCCACAAAGCAGGCCTCAACAAATACAAAAAGATTGAAGTCATACCCTGCACCTTTTCTGACCACAACACTGTGAAACTAGAAGTCAACCACAAGAAAAAAACCTGAAAGGCCACCAATATATGGAAGTAACATAACATGCTATTAAACAATGAATGGGTCAATCCAGGTATCAAATAAGAAATTAAAAAAATACATGGAAACAAATGAAAATGAAAACACATTGGTCCAAAGCCTTTGGGATATAGCAAAGACAGTCCTAAGAGGGAAGTATAGAGCAATATAGTCCTACCTCAAGAAGCAAGAAAAAATCTCAAATAAACAGGCTAGCCTTACCTTAAAGGAGCTCAAAAAAGAACAAAGAATGAAGTCTAAAGCTACCAGAAGGAAAATAAAGATTAGAACAGAAATAAATGATATACAAACTAAAAAAACAATAGAACAAATCAATGAAACCAGGAGCTAGTTCTTTGAAAAGCAAAAATTGATAAACCTCTACCCAGACATATCAAAAAGAAAAAACACCCAAATAAATAAAATCACAAATGAGAGAGGAGAAATAACAACCAGCATCATAGAAATACAAATAATTATAAGAGAATATTATGAAAACTATATGCCAACAAATTGGACAACCTGGAAGAAATGGATAAATTACTAGAAACACATAAATTTCCAAAACTGAAACAAGAAGAAATAGAAAATTTGAACAGACTAATTATTAGCAATGAAATTAAATCAGTAATCAAAAAACTCCTAACAAACAAAAGTCCAGGACTGAATGACATCACAGGCAAATTGTACCAAACATTTAAGGAAGAGTTAATATCTATTCCTCCCAAACTATTCCAAAAAGTGGAAGGGGAAGGAAAACTTCCAAATTCACTCTATGAGGTCAGCACTACCCTGATACCAAACCCAGATAAAGACATCACAAAAAAAGAGAACTATAGGCCAATATCTCTGATAAACATAGATGCAAAAATTTTCAACAAAATACTAGCAAACTGAATCCAACAATACATAAAAAAAAAATCATTACCATGATCAAGTGGGATTTGTTCGTGGGTTACAAAGGTGGTTCAATATTCACAAATCAATCATCACATTAATGAAATAAAGGATAAGAACCATATGATCCTTTCAATATATGCAGAAAAAGCATCTGACAAAGTACAACAGCCATTCATAATAAAAGCTCTCAACAGAATAGGTTTATAGGGAGCATACTTCAACATAATAAAGGCCATATATGAAAAATCCACAGCTAATATCATCCCAAATGGAGAAAAACAGGGAGCTTTTCCTCTACAGTCAGGAATAAGACAGGGATGTCCACTTTCACCACTTTTATTCAACACAGTACTGGTAGTCCTAGCCACAGCAATTAGACAATAAAAAGAAATAAAAGGCACTGAAATCAGTAGGAAAGAAGTAAAGCTTTCAGTATTTGCAGATGACATGATCAAAGAAATTAAAGATGACACAAAGAAATGGAAAGATATCCCATGCTCATGGATTGGAAGAACAGATATTGTGAATATGTCCATACTACCCAAAGCAATCTACACATTTAATACAATCCCTATCAAAATACCAAGAGCATTTTTCACAGACCTGGAACAAATAATCCTAAAATTTGCTTGAAACCACAAAAGACTCCAAGTAACCAAAGCAACCTTGAAGAAGAAAAAGCTGGAGACATCACAATTCTAGACTTCAAGTTATATTACAAAGCTGTAGTGATCAAAGCATTATGATTTTGGCACAAAATAGGCACATAGAGCAATGGAACAGAATAGGAAACCCTGAAATGAGCCCTCAGCTATATGGTTAACTAATCTTTGACAAAGTAGTAAAGAATATCCAGTGGGAAAAAGATAATCTCTTCAACAAATGGTTTTAGGAAAACTGGACAGCAACATTCAAAAGAATGAAACTGGACCACTTTCTTACCCCATACAAAAAAATAAACTCAAAAAGGATGAAAGACCTAAATGTGAGACCTGAACTTATAAAAATCCTTAAAGAGATTTTAGGCAGTAACTTCTTTGACATTAGCCCTAACAACTTTTTCTAGATATGTCTCCTGAGGGAAGGGAAACAAAAGTAAAAATAAACTATTGGGACTTCATCAAAATAAAAAGCATCTGCACAGCAAAGGAACAAAACAAACAAACAAACAAAACAAAACAAAAAACTAAAATGAGACCTTCTGAATGGGAGAAGATATTTTCAAATGACATATTTGTCCAAAATATATAAAGAATTTATAAAACTCAACACCCATAAAATGAATAATCAAATTAAAAAATAGGCAGAGGACATGAACAGACATTTCTCCAAAGAGGACATACAGATGACCATGGACACATGGAAAGGAAAATCAGGGTAATGAAAATAAAAACTACAATGAAATGTCACCTCACGCCTGTCAGAATAGCTAAAATCAACAAAGAAACAACAGGTGTTGGCAAGGATGTGAAGAAGGAGGAACCCTCATGCACTGTCACTAGGAATGGAAACTGGTATAGCCACTCTGTAAAACTGTTTGGAGGTTCCTGAAAAAGTTAAAAATAGAACGACCCAATGATCCAGTAATCACACTACTAGGTATTTACCCAGAGAATACAGAAATACTAATTCAAAGGGATACATGTACCCAGATGTTTGTAGCCACATTATGTACAATAGTCAAATTATGGAAACAGCCCAAATGCCCATTGGTTGATGAATGGATAAAGAAGAGGTGGTATACACAGACACACACACACACGCACAGGCACACACACTAGAATAGTGCTCAGCCATAAAAAGAATAAAATCTTGCCATTCACAATGATATGCATGGAGCTAGAGAGTATTATGCTAAGCAAAATAAGTCTGTCAGAGAAAGACAAATACCATATGATTTCACTCGTATGTGGAATTTAAGAAACAAAACAAATGAGCAACGGGGAAAAAAAAGAGAGAGAGGTAAAATCAAGAAACAGGCTCTTAACTATAGAGAACAAACTGATGGTTACCAGAGGGAATGGGTGGGGGGAATAGGTGAAATAGGTGATGGATGGAGATTAGGAATTTAAAATAAAAGTAAAATAAATAAAATAAAATAACTCACATTTTGTTTTCTCCCTCTGATTCCCAGTATGTTTAGTCTGTATCCCATAGGCTAACAGCCTTAGAGTTGATTTTGTTTCTGTCTGTATCTTTAGACCCCAGTAGATTATGTACTCCTGGGGGGCAAAGTGAGTTCACTTTTTATCCTCTATCTCCATAGCATGCTACTGACATCATAGTGGAAAATAGAATGTTTTCTTTTGATTGATACCAAAGTTTTAGTTATTTCTTGGGTGTGCTTCCCTGGCTACATTCTTCTAAATGACTGTTTGTAAGCCAGATCTTCACTTTATCCCTGAACATTTCCAGGGAAGGTGAATTACTGAAGATGTATGGATATGAACAAACTCTGAAGATAATTCAGGAAGAAAATTTTGAGCACATGCTATGAGTTTGCTTGTGAGTGATAAGGGTAAGAGTGGCTTAAGAAAATAAAAAAGATATCTATTCATTTTTCACAGTGTGAATACTTTCACAGTGTGAATACGTTGTATACACAGTCCAGAATGATATAGAAGCTCTGCTTGAGGAAGGGACCATAGCTCTGTTTTGTTTGCTATGCCACCATAGGCTTGTCTCATGGGCTTACAATGACAGCTGAGTCTCCAGCCAACACATTCTTGTTCCAGACATCAGGATTAATGAGGGGCAAATAATAAAGGATAAAAAAGTACATGGAGATGTCTTTTAAGGAACTTCTTGAGAACAACAACAGGACACTTTTGCTAACCTAATGGACAAAGCTCAATTATATGGCCTTACTTCACAATAGAGGCTGGGAAATGTAGTTTTAGTCTGGCTAGCCTTTTATTCTGCTGAAAATTTATTTTCTATCACTGTGGAAGGGAGAAAAGATATTGGAAACCAATTAACAATTTCTGCCGTAGTGACTGCTTTTTGTTGTGAATTTTGTTTTGTTTTATTTTGTTTTGTTTGAGGTTTATAGAGATAAGCAACATCAGTACTTTGTCCTGGAAAAGATTCTAGTCTCCTAGAATAACTTTAGTCACTAAACATCCATTCACAGGCAAGGCCATAGTAGTGGGATTAATAAACTCTAGCCCATTAGAATAATGAAATAACATAAAGTAGGGGATAAGCAAGCAAACACACAATTACAGTATTATATAGACTGTATAATAACAGGACTCTGTACATAGCCTAGTGGTAATTCATGACAGCTTTTGATGGAGAATTGGGAGAAGCAAAAGAGATATTGATTTACTATAAATGGACACACAGAGTTTACCTGCAGTACAAAGTAGAATATAAGGAGGACTTGGAGATTCAAAAGAGGAAGAAATCACATTAAGATGATAGAAGTTTACTGTAGCAGATAACTTTTTACGTGGACATTTAAAATGGGAAAGATATTTAAAGCTAGATATGGAATTGGCATTGAGGTTAAGGTAAATTTACGAGCAAGGCAAAGGAGGTGATGAAACAAACAGTATTCTGAGAAAAAGTGTTTATCAGTTTCCTCTGAGTTGAAGCAATTTTACTGTCAGTAAAGACCCTTTTGGTTGCCAGCAACAGAAATTCAGTCTGAGCTGGTTTAGGCATAAAAAGGCTCACATAAATGAACCTATTTGTTAATTCACTGCAGACATATGTATTGAGCATTTACTATATGCAGGGTACAGCACCAGGATCTAGATCATGGGTAAGTGACTAAAATAAGTATAATTTCAAGATTCACACAGTTTAATTTTAATTTGATTTTTATAGTGATCCTACTAGAAATAATTCATTAACTCTGTTTTAGAGATGGAGAAACTAAGAGTTAGAAAGTTTGCCTGGCTTACCAGAGAATTAACAGCTAGTAAGTCTCAGTCCAAATATGAACTCAGGTCTGCAGGTCCCTAAAGCCTAGGCAAGCATCTGATACAAGAAACATAATATCTGAGCCTCGGGCTAACTTTTGGAGCAGGTGTTCTATCTCTGTGAGAGAGGGACCTTTTCTTTCTCTAGAAATTTCTATGTAGCCAGTCCATGAATCCAGTCTGCTATCAATGTCTTTCATATTATCTCATGCAAATTCCAGTGTAGAATATATAATAAACATACAGCAAAAATTGCAAGCTGGAATGGGAGTAAAGAAATAACAGAAATAAGGTTACACTGTGTGCTCAGCAGTGAACTGTAATTTTGACATGTAGTTATTGATAGTATTCTCAAAATATACTGTGAGTTTAAGTTTTATGATCCCCTGGTGACTTAATAAAAAAATTATCTTCCTACCTCAAGTCTTTCTTACCCAATTGCATTCCCTAGTTTCGTGAATAGAAGCTAAGATGCAGGTTCAAATTAGTCTAATTGAAAAGCTCACCATCTTAATTTTTATAATTTAAGTATTTGAATACCATACTACCAATCATTGAGAAGGACCTCCAAGTTCTCTCTAAACAAGGGTGCTAGAAGGGATCTTATTTATTTCATTATCACAATCCCTAATGTGGCTTGCTCATTGCTCTTTCTCTGACAATTTGCTGTTGGTAATGAAGATAGAACATGTCCAAGAAGAATAAAGCATAATAGTGCACTCATTCATCTACCGAATTATGAGCTCCCATTCCTGCTTATTTGCTAGGTTCTGGGAATACAGAAATAAAAATAAGTTTAGAGTGTGCCCTAAAAATTGTTTTAATGGAGGACAGAGAAGTCATGGAACATCAATACTTTGTGGTTAGTGCAGTGATGAACATATGATGGGTGTGCAGAGAAAGGCAGCTAAATCAGGCTAGGAGTGGGTCCCTGGCCATGGGTTAGGGTCAGAGACCACACTGAGGAAGTGGTCTTAGGAGGATCTTTCAGGGAAAGTACCAGGAAAACCATGTCTTCCTCCAGGGTTCTTGCAGTAAACAGTTTATGACCTGAAACATAAGATTTTATTACAGTTATCTTTAAAACCATATTTGTTCAAATGTGGTTTGGGAAAGAAAATTGCCAAGCTCTGCTCCTGAACTCAGGATGCATCTGAGGCTGTGAATCATCCCCAAATCACACATGGTGCAGAGCCACATTTCCATTTATTTGCTTGACATTTTACTTCCAAAGGGAGGAACAAGCTAGTTTTTCCTCATCTTCTTGAAAATATGAAATGTGTCAGCCAATTATCTCCCTCAGCTCTTCATCTACACAAAAGACAAGACTAGCCCACAAATTCCCCCAGAGGAATGCCAGTATGTGCTCTGTATTTCATCTAGTTTTTGTTTAATGTCCTCATCCAAGGGTAAAGTAATGTTCAATTGTCATGGAAACACATTAAATTCAAGTACAATTTATTCCTACACAAACGGTAAAGATAGTGTTCACCATCTTTAGAATTAAGCTTACTTTTATCTTCTTTTTTCTTTTTATCTTTTGATTTTCATTTTACTTTTCTTTTTTATTAATTATGAATCCAGTAAGTTTTCTATAGTGCTTAGTATAAATTGTGAGCGTGGAGTTAAAGGGATTGTTTAAAAAATAGTTGTGTACGATCACTGTGCTGGGAACTTTACTTTTACTTTATTATTGGATTCTCATAAATGCTCTCTGAGGAAAATTTCATCCAATTGCAGATGAGAAAATTAAAAATCATAAATTTATGATGAGAACATATCTGTAACAGACAGAACTATAGGGTTCAGGTCTAGAAGACTTTGAAGGCTGCTTTTTATTTTTTATTTTTTTACTTTTTTTCTTTTCCTGGACTTTAAGAATGTTCAGTAGTCAACTGGAGAAACTCTAGCAAGTTTTTTTTCTCTTCTGACTTCAAAGTACAAACTCATAAATACTATGTTTTATAATTTACAAGGCACTTTTCATAGCGATTGTCTTATTGAAAACTCCCTACAATATAATGAGGTAAGTGTTGTTATTAGCCCCATTTTTCTAGGTGAAGAAACAGGTTCAGATGAATATGAATTATTTCCCAAAGATGTTAAACCCAGTAAGTGACAGAGCTGATACTTGAATGGAAATTAAGACTATAAACTCTATGTTCATCTCTTTCACTACAGTAGCTCACTGAGAAGCCAGATTCTACTGCATTCAGTAAGGCTGGATATCTCAGCAATTGTGAAATTAGGCTTTCAGTTATAATGGGAAATACCTGGAAAGCTATAGTAGCAACAAGAATGGTTCCTCCTCTGCCTTGTTCCCATCTCCATCATAAGTATACACACACACACACACACACACTCACACACACACTTTCTGAGTATTCTGAATGTTTTTTGAGAAAGGGGTTAGAAACCAAAGGGTGGCTAAGGCATGTCAGATCACTGATCTTATTTCCTTTTTTATTATTTTTTAAAGATTTTATTTATTTATTTGACACAGAAAGACATAGTGAGAGAGGGAACACAAGCAGGGGGATCAGGAGAGGGAGAAGCAGGCTTCCCGCCAAGCAGGGAGCCTGATGTGGGGCTCAATCCAAGGACCCCGGGATCATGACCTGAGCTGAAGACAGACACTTAACGACTGAGTCACCCAGGCACCCCAGATCACTGATTTTCAATCTCAAAAATTAACCATACATTTTCTCAGTTAAATATTAATATTGTAGAAGATGAAAATTCTTACAGAGAATTATTTTGCCAATTGAATATTTCTAACATCCCAAATGACTCCATAATTTGCAAATAAAATTATGCTTATATAATAAAAATAACCAATAACTAATTTATCTACTTTAAGATTATAAAGTTTATAATAAGGATAACCTCTAAAAGAATAATTTAATTAAGTACCAATTAGTTAATATTACCAAGACGGACTTTTTCATCTTCAGAGTTTTACAGATATATGAGAAGAAATGCATTTAGGAAACAGGTGAAGTGAAATCTTCCACATACGCAATGAACATAAGTGAGGTTAATAATTTTCTGTTTGAATGAATGCCACCCATTTTTATGAGAAGAGATGGCAAAACTTTTAAATTTTACTCTCACAAACATTTATCACCATTATATCAGTAACAGTGTGCTATACTGTAATTTAAAAAATAAATGCCTAATATGCATTTGTTTCAAGCAGCACAGAATATAGTGAGAGATTGAAAGGACTCATGAATAAATACGTTATATAATTGTATAACATTGCAGATGCTATTCAGAGATACCAATAATGTTTACCTTTTAGCATCTAAATCTAAGCTTAGAAAAGTCCTTATTAATGAAATGTTAAAGAAGAGTACTAGAATAAAGCGACATTGCATAGTCAAATAGGTCTGGGTTTCAAAAGCAAGTAAGTAACTGAGTTACTTTCCTAAGACTCAGTTTTTCTTTCTCTTAAGTAGAATATTACAACTTACCTTGGGAGTTTGTGGTATAGATTTGGAATGTTGTATGAAATCAACTTTAGTACTATGTAGGCTCTCTCACTGTATTCATCATCATTACTACAGCTAACTCACTTTTGTTTTTAATGCCATTGTTTGCTGTTGCCCTTGTTTTTATTAAAATCATTATTAGCGTTATCCCTGACCAAGGATGCATTTCCAGAAACTTCCCAAAGGAACACCTGGCAGCCTCATGGGTTTAGTGTGTGGTGCTATATTTTGTTCAGCCAACTAATTACTGAAACCAAGCATCACTTCATTGACGGATGAAGGACATTATTTTCATTTTTATATATCCATTTATTAATTATTTACTGATCCCATGTGCTAGATGATGTATATCCCATGGTGGGTAAAAGAGATTCATTTCCTGCCCTTAAGGAATTTATAATCTAATTGGAAAGAATAAGATTAATCAGACAATCCCAGAAACACATGTCAAATTTCAGAAGTGATAAGCACTGCCAAGGAGTGGCATATAGTGGATGAGAGCTCATAGGAGATTTTGTGGTCAGGAAATTTGAGGCTCAATGGAGCAGCAGAAACTGTACAGATAGTAAAATCCATAATGGTGTAAATGCCATGGATCTGTTTCCAAGTCCCACCAGCAATGCATCTCTCTCCAGTTGGCTTCTGTAAGCAAACTGATTAATTAGAATTCATCTGACAGTTAAAATGCATCTATTCCCTTAGGAAAATAAAATGCTACAATTTGTGGGAATTTGAACAGAGAACTTGATAATTGATGAATTAGAACATGACTATAAATGTATGAGTGTCTAACTACTGCATTTCATAATCAAGTCATTCACAAATTAGCATAAGAAGAAATGGGCTAAGATTGATGTTAGCTGTTAATGAAATAATTATATAAAATATGATGGTATTGGCTTATACAGTTGTTCATTTCTCATTGTTTTCCTATTCACGTTAGAAAAAGTTATCTTCTATAACCAACCTTCTAGTTAATGATCATATAGTCTCTCAGTCAACAATTATTAAACCCCCACTATGGGGATGACATTAGTAAAAACTCAAAAACTCAATTATAGACAGACTGGCAAGTAAATATCTACAAGACATGGTGGTAAATATTTTAACAAAGTACAAGGTACTGTGACAAAAATGATAGTGATTATTAAATTTCCCTGGGGAAGGAGAAAGGGAAGAAATAATTTTTTTATGTATTTTTATTTTTTATTTTTTATTTTTTTAAAGATTTTATTTATTTATTTGAGAGAGAGAGAGCACATGAGAGGGGGGGGGTCAGAGGGAGAAGCAGACTCCCTGCTAAGCGGGGAGCCCGATGCGGGACTCAATCCTGGAACTCCAGGATCATGACCTGAGCCGAAGGCAGTCGCTTAACCAACTGAGGTACCCAGGCACCCGAAATAATTTTTTTTTAAAGGAGACACTGTTTCTGGGCCTTGGAGAATGAATTTGCATTTGCTTAATATGCAAGTGTAAGCATATCTACCTTAGAAAGCAGAAGCAGTCTATACAAAGACACTGAAGTGAAGAATATCATGGCTTATTTGGGGGAATACAAAAATCCATGATTACTGGACCACAAAATTTTAGGACAGAAATAACAAGGATTAGGTTTGAGGAGAAGGAAGACAGTAAATCCAGTTAATATTAAATATAGGAACAGAAGCAAATCATGATGTCATATACATGCA
This sequence comes from Zalophus californianus, assembly GCF_009762305.2. NCBI lineage: Eukaryota > Metazoa > Chordata > Mammalia > Carnivora > Otariidae > Zalophus > Zalophus californianus. Next base: position 50,865,626 of record NC_045605.1, read on the forward strand.
CGTATGTAGGTTTAATATGTTTGTCCCCTGGAGGGAACAGGGAGTACCAGATGTTAGACCTTGCAGAATAAAGCAGAGCGCAGTGGCTAAGAATACAGGATTTGGAATTAGACAGCTTTATGGAGAAGTTTTGGATGGGTTTTGGACTTTTTACTTGGGTTCAGCATCCACCAATTAGCCCTGGTAGATTAATTTAAAGGAATTGAAATGTAGCAGACAAGTTAAGTTTCATTTGGAAACATTTGAACTTTTCTGAAACCAAGAGGTTTTGGATGAGGGGGTTGCTCGGCAGTGCATTGGCAGGCATATTACTTTTCTGATCTTCAGGCATTTCTACAGTCACTTCTTAGAAAGTGTGCCCAAAATAACATCCTCTTCTCTGCTAGCCTCTAACACTGGTTTCTTTGGAGGTCCCTCCATTGGCAGTTGGCAGTTTCGGTGAGAACAGTGGAGGGAAAGGAGGACATATCTGTGCCCCCCTTTTTTTAAATTTTTTAATTGTTATGTTAAACACCATGCATTACATCATTAGTTTTTGATGTAGTGTTCCATGATTCATTGTTTGTGCATAACACCCAGCGCTCCACGCAGTACATGCCCTCTTTAATACCCATCACCAGGCTAACACATCCCCCCACCCCCTCCCCTCTAGAAACCTCAGTTTGTTTTTCAGAGTCCATCGTCTCTCATGGTTCGTCTCCCCCTCCGACTTACTCCCCTTCATTCTTCCCCTCCTGCTATCTTCTTTTTTTTTCTTAACATATATTGCATTATTTGTTTCAGAAGTACAGATCTGTGATTCACAGTCGTGCACAATTCACAGCGCTCACCATAGCACATACGTTCCCAATGTCTATAACCCAGCTACCCCCTCCCTCCCACCCCCCACCACTCCAGCAACACTCAGTTTGTTTCCTGAGGATAAAAATTCCTCATATCAGTGAGGTCATATGATACATGTCTTTCTCTGATTGACTTATTTCACTCAGCATAACAACCTCCAGTTCCATCCACGTCGTTGCAAATGGCAAGATTTCATTCCTTTTGATGGCTGCATAATATTCCATTGTGTATATATACCACCTCTTCTTTAGCCATTCATCTATCGATGGACATCTTGCTCTTTCCACAGTTTGGCTATTGTGGACATTGCTGCTATAAACATTGGGGTGCACGTACCCCTTCGGATCCCTATATTTGTATCTTTGCGGTAAATACCCAGTAGTGCAATTGATAGATCGTGTGGTAGCTCTATTTTCAACTGTTTGAGGAACCTCCATACTGTGTTCCAGAGTGGTTGCACCAGCTTGCATTCCCACCAACAGTGTAGGAGGGTTCCCCTTTCTCCACATCCCCGCCAACATCTGTCGTTTCCTGACTTGTTAATTCTAGCCATTCTGACTGGTGTGAGGTGGTATCTCATTGAGGTTTTGATTTGGATTTCCCTGATGCCAAACGATGTTGAGCAATTTTTCATGTGCCTGTTGGCCATTTGGATGTCTTCTTTGGAAAGATATCTGTTCATGTCTTCTGCCCATTTCTTAATTGGATTATTTGTTCTTTGGGTGTTGAGTTTGACAAGTTCTTTATACATTTTGGATACAAGCCCTTTATCTGATATGTCATTTGCAAATATCTTTTCCCATTCTGTCAGTTGTCTTTTGGTTTTGTGGACTGTTCCTTTTGCTGTGCAAAAGCTTTTTATCTTGATGAAATCCCAATAGTTCATTTTTGCTCTTGCTTCCCTTGCCTTTGGCAATGTTTCTAGGAAGAAGTTGCTGTGGCTGAGGTCAAAGAGGTTGCTACCTGTGTTCTCCTTTAGGATTTTGATAGACTCCTGTCTCACGTTTAGGTCTTTCAACCATTTGGAGTCTATTTTTGTGTGTGGTGTAAGGAAATGGTCCAGTTTCATTCTTCTGCATGTGGCTGTCCAATTTTCCCAACACCATTTGTTGAAGAGACTGTCTTTTTTCCATTGGACATTCTTTCCTGCTTTGTCAAAGATGAGTTGACCATAGCGTTGAGGGTCCATTTCTGGGCTCTCTATTCTGTTCCACTGATCTATGTGTCTGTTTTTGTGCCAGTACCATACTGTCTTGATGATGACAGCTTTGTAATAGAGCTGGAAGTCCGGAAGTGTGATGCTGCCAGCTTTGCTTTTCTTTTTCAATATTCCTCTGGCTATTCGGGGTCTCTTCTGGTTCCATACAAATTTTAGGATTATTTGTTCCATTTCTTTGAAAAAAGTGGATGGTATTTTGAAAGGGATTGCATTGAATGTGTACATCGCTCTAGGTAGCATTGACATCTTCACAATGTTTGTTCTTCCAATCCATGAGCATGGAACGTTTTTCCATTTCTTTGTGTCATCTTCAATTTCTTTCATGAGTATTTTATAGTTTTCTGAGTACAGATCCTTTGCCTCTTTGGTTAAATTTAGTCCTAGGTATCTTATGGTTTTGGGTGCAATTGTAAATGGGATAGACTCCTTGATTTGTCTCTCTTCTGTCTTGTTGTTGGTGTATTGGATTGCCACTGATTTCTGTGCATTGATTTTATATCCTGCTACTTTACTGAATTCCTGTATGAGTTCTAGCAGTTTTGGGGTGGAGTCTTTTGGGTTTTCCACATACAGTATCATATCATCTGCAAAGAGTGAGAGTTTGACTTCCTCTTTGCCGATTTGGATGCCTTTGATTTCTTTTTGTTGTCTGATTGCTGTGGCTAGGACTTCTAATACTATGTTGAATAGCAGTGGTGAGAGTGGACATCCCTGCTGCGTTCCTGACCTTAGGAGAAAAGCTCTCAGCTTTTCCCCATTGAGAATGATATTGGCTGTAGGTTTTTCATAGATGGCTTTTATGATATTGAGGTATGTACCCTCTATCCCTATACTCTGAAGAGTTTTGATCAAGAAAGGATGCTGTACTTTGTCAAATGCTTTTTCTGCATCTATTGAGAGGATCATATGACTCTTGTTCTTTCTTTTGTTAATGTATTGTATCACGTTGATCGATTTGCGGATGTTGAACCAACCTTGCAGCCCAGGGATAAATCCCACTTGGTCATGGTGAATAATCCTTTTAATGTACTGTTGGATCCTATTGGCTAGGATTTTGGTGAGAATTTTTGCATCCATGTTCATCAAGGATATTGGTCTGTAATTCTCCTTTTTGATGGGGTCTTTGTCTGGTTTGGGGATCAAGGTAACGGTGGCCTCATAAAATCAGTTTGGAAGTTGTCCTTCCATTTCTATTTTTTGGAACAGTTTCAGCAGAATAGGTATTAATTCTTCTTGAAATGTTTGGTAGAATTCCCCTGGGAAGCCACCTGTCCCTGTGCTTTTGTTTGTTGGGAGATTTTTGTGACTGCTTCAGGTTCCTTAGTGGTTATTGGTCTGTTCAGGTTTTCTATTTCTCCCTGGTTCAGTTTGGTAGTTGGTACATCTCTAAGAATGCATCCATTTCTTCCAGATTATCTAATTTGCTGGCATAGAGTTGATCATCATATGTTCTTATAATTGTATTTCTTTGGTGTTGGTTGTGATCTCTCCTCTTTCATTCATGATTTTGTTGATTTGGGTCATTTCTCTTTTCTTTTTGATAAGTCTGGCCAGGAGTTTATCAATCTTGTTAATTCTTTCAAAGAACCAGCTCTTAGTTTCATTGATCTGTTCTACTGTTCTTTTGGTTTCTATTTCATTGATTTCTGCTCTGATCTTTATTATTTCTCTTGTCCTGCTGGATTTAAGCTTTATTTGCTGTTTTTTCTCTAGCTCCTTTAGGTGTAGGGTTAGGTTGTGTATTTGAGACCTTTCTTGTTTCTTGAGAAAGGCTTGGATTGCTATATACTTTCCTCTCAGGACTGCCTTTGCTGTATCCCAAAGATTTTGAACATTTGTGTTTTCATTTTCATTGGTTTCCATGAATTTTTTTAATTATTCTTTAATTTCCTTGTTGACCCATTCATTCTTTAGTAGGATGCTCTTTAGCCTCCATGTATTTGAATTCTTTCCGACTTTCCTCTTGTGATTGACTTCTAGTTTCAAAGCACTGTGGTCTGAAAATATGCAGGGAATAATCCCAATCTTTTGGTAGCGGTTGAGACCTGATTTGTGTCCTAGGATGTGATCAATTCTGGAGAATGTTCCATGGGCACTAGAGAAGAATGTGTATTCCTTTGCTTTGGGATGGAATGTTCTGAATATGTCTGTGAAGTCCATTTGGTTCAGCGTTTCATTTAAAGTCTTTATTTCCTTGTTGATCTTTTGCTTAGATGATCTGTCCATTTCAGTCAGGGGGGTGTTAAAGTCCCCCACTATTATTGTATTCTTGTCGATGTGTTTCTTTGCTTTTGTTATTAATTGCCTTATATAATTGGCTGCTCCCATGTTCGGGGCATAGATATTTATAATTGTTAGATCTTCTTGTTGGATAGGCCCTTTAAGTAAGATATAGTGTCCTTCTTCATCTCTTATTACAGTATTTGTTTTAAAATCTAATTTGTCTGATATAAGGATTGCCATCCCAGCTTTCTTTTGGTGTCCATCAGCATGGTAAATGGTTTTCCACTCCCTCACTTTCAATCTGGGGGTCTTTGTCTCTTGCAGACAGCATCGATGGGTCTTGTTTTTTAATCCAATCTGATAGCCTGTGTCTTTTGATTGGGGCATTGAGCCCATTTACATTCAGGGTAACTATTGAAAGATATGGATTTAGTGCCATTGTATTGCCTGTAAGGTGACTGTTACTGTATATTGTCTGTATTCCTTTCTGGTCCATGCAGCTTTTAGGCTCTCTCTTTGCTTAGAGGACCCCTTTCAATATTTCTTTTAGGGCTGGTTTTGTGTTTGCAAATTCCTTTAGTTTTTGTTTGTCCTGGAAGCTTTTTACCTCTCCTTCTATTTTCAATGACAGCCTAGCTGGATATAATATTCTTGGCTGCATATTTTTCATTTACTGCTCTGAAGATATCTTGCCAGTCCTTTCTGGCCTGCCAGGTCTCTGTGGATAGGTCCGTTGCCAATCTAATGTTTCTACCATTGTAGGTTACATATCTCTTCTCCTGAGCTGCTTTCAGGATTTTCTCTTTGTCTCTGAGATTCGTAAGTTTTACTCTTAGATGTCAGGGTGTTGACCTATTTTTATTGATTTTGAGAGGGGTTCTCTGTGCCTCCTGGATTTTGATGCCTGTTTCCTTCCCCACATTAGGGAAGTTCTCTGTTATAATTTGCTCCAAAATACCTTCTGTCCCTCTCTTTCTTCTTCTTCTGGAATCCCAATTATTCTAATATTGTTTCATCTTATCATATCGCTTATCTCTCGAATTCTGCCCTGGTGATCCTGTAGTTGTTTATCTCTCTTTTTTCAGCCTCTTTATTTTCCATCATTTGGTCTTCTATATCGCTGATTCTCTCTTCTGCCTGATTTATCCTAGCAGTTAGTGCCCCCACTTTTGATTGCACCTCATTAATAGCCTTTTTGATTTCAACTTGGTTAGATTTTAGTTCTTTTTTTTCCTCAGAAAGGGTTTCTGTAATAACTTCCACACTGTTTTCAAGCCCAGCTAGTATCTTTAAAGTCATGATTCTGAACTCTAGGTCCGACATTGTACTAATGTCCATATTGAGTAGGCCCCTGCAGAGGGTACTACCTCTTGTTCTTTTTGCTGAGGTGATTTTTTTCGTCTTGTCATTTTGTCCAGAGGAGAATAGATGAATGAGAGAACAAAATGCTAACAGGTTAACAATATACCCAGCAAATATACTCTATACAAATCAGAAAAGACCTGAAATTAGGGGAAAAGAAAGGGAAAGAAAGAAAAAAGAAAGAGAAAAAAAAGAAAAAGAAAAAGATAAAAACAAGCAAAAACAGAACAAAACAAAAAAAACAGAATATGATCAAATATGATCAGGCTAGTGCATAAATCAGTGCCACACACTAGATTTTGCGTGTATTTTGGTCTGTTAGAAGAAAGTGCCTCCTAAAATTTTAAAGGAAGAAAGACTTATATATGTTCAAAATAAGTGTTGATACAATGAAGGGATGGAAGATGACTGTAAAGATGAAAAGTATAAAAGGTTTTATAAACGGACTTGATAAGATAAGAAGTTGTTTGAAAGAAGAAAGAAGAATATTTAAAAAAAAAAGAAAAGAAAAAAAGGGAGAGACTGTGATCAGGCAGGAGACTAGAACAAAGCCATACACCAGTGATTTAGGGTATATTTTGATCTGTTAAAAGAAACTGTATCTCAAAATTTTAAAGAGAGAAGAATATATATATATATATATATATATATATATGCCAAAAATAAGGGTAACTACTATGAAGGGATAAAATATGACTCTAAAAATGAAAAATAAGAAATGTTTTTTAAAAAAGGGATTGATAAGATGTTGGTTGAAAAAGGGAAAAAGAAAAATTAAAAAAAAAATAAAAACAGTTAAAAAATTAACTTTGAAAAACTAATGAATCATGGTAAAAAAGCCATGAATTTTACGTGCAGTATTCCTCTAGCGCTGGAGTTCTCCCGTTCCCCTTGATCGGTAAACTTGGTCTTGGCTTGCTGGCTGTTCATGCTGATCTTCTGGGGGAGGGACCTTTGCCATGGTTCCCAAATGTCTTTACCGGAGGCATAATTGCCCCGCCCTTGTCGGTCCGGGCTAAGCAAGCTGCTCGGGTTTGCTTTCAGGAGCTTTTGTTTCCTCCAAGCTCTCGGTACAGCTTTGGAGGACCAGGGTGAAAATGGTGGCCTCCCACTCTCTGCCTGGAAGAGCTGAGAACTCGGGACCCTGCTCCTCAGTGCGCCCCCAGAGAAAAGCAGTCAATCACTCCCATCTCCCTGGTCTCTGGCCACAATCCGTGCTCACCCGGCCTATGACCTAGTGTTTCTATCTCTGGCACCTGACCCCGTGTGGAGTCTCCAAACCCAGCAGATCCCTGTGGTGCACTCCCGCGCTGCTCCTCCTGGGGGAGGAAGGGGAGTCTCCCCGGCTCTGCTGCTTGTTGTGTCCCTGCTGGAGGCGCAGTGGCCCAACTGTGCCACGGATCACAGTTTATGGCCACCCTGAGCTGAGAGCCTGTGCCTCGGCTCCGTCTCTGCAGCTGGCTTTCCCGCTCCGATACCTGGGAGCTCTGCTGCACTCAGGCACCCCCGGTGTTTCTGTGACACCAAGGGTCCTGAGTCCACACTGTCCCGCAAGGTTTCCACCTCCCGCTTAGCCACTGGAGTGACGTCCCTCAGCGGAACCAACTTCTAAAAGTTCCAGTTTTGTGCTCCGCCGCTCTAGCACTTGCCAGAAGCGGCCGACGGAGGCCCCCTTCCCCGCCGTCTATCCTCCCAAATATCACCTCGGATTCACTTCTCCACACGTCCTACCTTCCAGTAAGTGGTCGCTTCTCTGTTCAGAGAGTTGTTGCTAATCTCTTCTTTGATCTCCTCTTGAGTTCGTAGGTGTTCAGAATGGTTTGATCCCTATTCACCTGAATTCCTAAGACCAGACAAAATCCAGGTCTCCTACTCCTCCGCCATCTTGCTCCCTGTGTCCTTTTTAATCATATAGCTTTTGTTGTACAAAGTTTTAGTCAGCAGTGTCAAAGCTTAATGATAAATCATGCCATCTAGAAGCTCTGGAATAGATCTTCAATTGAAGTAAGTCTTAGACCCTGGGGGAATTAGATGAGGAAATTGGAATGGTAGGAGGCTGGAGTGAAAGTGATCACATCAACCTGTAGTTATTGACTATATCATATATGATAGCAGTTTAATCTGTAGAGTGGCTGATCTACCTAACAACCAAGCAGAGTTGACATATTCCTTATAGTGAAAGAACAAGAGAGAGAGTTCAAGATTATCACTGGGTCCAAAGTTACACAACCAGCCAATAGTGGAACCTAGCTAAGAATTACAACCTGTTCTAATTTCAGCAGTGATCATACTGATATAAATAATAATATAAGGAAAAAATTGTACTTATTGAATACTTTCTTTTAGATACTCTGCTAGACTTCTACATTAATTATCTCTTTTACAAAAACTACTTTAATGTATGTGCTGTTGTTATCATCATTTTACAAATGAGAAACTGAGGCCCTGAATGCATAACTTACATAACCAAACTTTTAGAAGTAGTAAATAACTGAGAACATATTCAAACCCAAACAAACTGATTCCAAAGCTCACACTCATAACCATGAAACCATACTCTTTTCTCCATGTACATAGAATGTAAACCTTTATGTTATACCCAAAATAAACATGGTAATAGTTGAAATCTCTCCCTATTTTATTTTTGTATTTAATGATTCTATAAAAGATAATGTCAAGAGGTGAAGGGATTTGCCCACGTTCAAATTAATTGTAAACTGACAAACGAAAACCAGAAGCCAAGTTTCCTGACACCCAATCTAGAATTATTTATCTGTCCCATATCAGTGGTACAGAAGAAAGGCAGAGAATATTCAGTGCATGGAATTTAACTGATTTAATTTCTTTCAAGCATGTGGAACTGTGTTTTTTCTTATTTGAGTGTAGCTCAAAGAGACAAAGGATACAAATCACTTCAAAATACTTCACTGCTGTGTTTGAAACTAATAATTTTCTCATCCTCTATTCTGTATTTCATGTACACTTTGAGAATAAGTACAGCCTGAATTTAGACAATTTCTCTCTTTTCTCTTTCTGTGCTAACATCAAAAATGCCAATCCACTGCCCCTTCATTTTTTTTTTTTAAATGAGTGACAATTTGTCATATCTGTTTGGGCCTGTGAGGCTAAGGTGAAGATTATTTAATCAGCATGTTAGTGTGAAAGATGGCTTAGACAGCCTTCAATTTGTACCAATTAAGCTAGTTGCAGTCTGTTCATACTGGACAGAGGCTCTGTGTGAGCTGAAAATTGTGCAGTATTGGTTGGAATCTTATGTGTCCAATGGCTAAGGGAAGTATATTTTTATCGAATAGATATTGTATGCAAGGAACTGAAAATATAATAAGAACTCACTATTTAAATTTTGCTTGCACTGTCATGCTGGTGCTAACCATGAGGTTAGGAGTGGATGGTATGGTCAGAGTGGTAGTGAGGGTATAGTGGAAAGAATTGGAGCTTAGAGATTCAGTTTTACATTCAACCCCTCTACTTACTAACTTTATAACCATTTTCAAGTCTTTTAACCTCTCTCATTTCTACCCCTTTCTTTAGTGAAGAGAAGAAAGTCATGTACAGTCTTGTAGGTCATAGTAAATACTTTGGCATTTACTCTGAATGCATCAGGAATTTTCTGAAGGGATTTGAGCAGATGAGGCATTGTCTGACTTTAAGGGGTCCACACCTGATTTAAGCTCAATATAAAAGCATTAGCTGGCTCTGTCATAAGTTCCTTTATTGTATTAGTATTCCCCATTAACCCACTCACTTCCAACCTGAAAAGAAAGAAAAGAAAAGAAATAAAAGAAAAAAGCAAAAGAAAGGAAAAACTGTATTAAATTGATGGAGCATCTTCCATGTATAACTCACTGGCTATCCTCAGTGTTTACCTCAGAGCTCTATGTCTCTTCTTTCAGATGCCTGCTAATCTCTTTTTATTTTGAAGGTTATTATTATTTTTATCATCCTCATCATTGCCATTATCAAATTAATTTACCTAAAGCCTTGAGATCATTTGGGAGAGTATGCCAAAAAATGGAGTTAAAATTCTGTAACTGGGAGATAGTCTGGAATGATAAGTAATCTCAGAGATCTGGGACTGACAGAGAAAATAAAATAGAGGCACTTGTTTTCATGTGTTTTTGGTGAATCATATCCTCTGATTTACCAGAGGATTAGACAGACAGATATAGATGTGGATATAATATATGCAAGTTATTTATTGAGGAAAGCGAGGAAAGCTAAGTGTTCATTTTCTCTTAAATGTTAGTTGCTTGACATTTTATCATATTCAGAATTTCCTATATGTATGTAAGATTTGAATTTATATCCCCATTTTATAGATGGAGACAAAGGGCCATGGACATTAAGTAACTTACCCAAGGGATTGTAACCCATGTTCTACCTGACTCTAAATGCAGTAGTATTCTGCTTCATTTCACTTTCAAAGATATATGACAGGTGTGCCAACCTTTCCCTCCTTATTTCCACTATTGATTTTTCTAAGTCTCAGCATTATTTCCAGTTATGTGAGATAGGGCTCCAGAATTTTTCCCACCAGTGTTCTAGATGGCCAATTCCAGGAAGATGGAATCAGCCCATGAGATGAGTTGGAATTCATTTACCTTCTATTCTTAAACAACCCCATGCTGCTTGCCATTCTTACCTTTCAAATGGTAAGCAGTTTCCCTCCTACAATTAGTTGTAGAATATAATGTGGTAGAGGGTTAACATCACCTAGGCATTACCTAAACATTCCTCAAAAAAGAGGCCTTCTTTCTTAGGTGACTGGCCTCACCATCTACAGTTTGCTGAAACTGGTAAAAGAAGGGCTCCCCTGGATTCCTTACATTGCTTCATGAACCATATACACTCCATCATAATGTCCCATCAGTTCTACTTCCAAAGTATATCCTGAATTTGACTCCTGTCTGTCTTCACTGTTATCAGCCTATTTCAAGATGGATATCTAGCCTACATTAGTATCAGTTATATCTTGCCTAAATTACGGCAGTCACTTCCACACTTACACGCTTGCATTTCTCTCCAAAAGTTCATAACATAGCCAGAAAACAAAAGTTAAACACATAAATCAAGTCATTGTTTTTCTTAGAATAAAACCCAAACTTGCTAACTTGGCATATAACAGTGTCAGTTACCTTACACATGCTTGCTCCTGTGAAAGCAACTTCTACCATCCTTCTTTTCTTTCCTGCTCTAGACAGCACGTTGTTCTAGGAATTCTTTAGCGAGCTGCTCTGGATGCCTTAGATACTCTAGAAAGCAGAGATGCTCTCTTGACACTGTGGCCTTTGTGTCATTGCAGTGAGCCCAAGTTCATTTCTGTCTCACGGCTTTTGCTCTTGGTGTTCCATCTGCTGCCTGGTCTACTTCTTTCTTTTTGGTCAGGTGTCTGGTCAAATATCTCCTTTCCATAGAGCATTCCCTGATTTCTATCTGGAGTAATCCCTTAACTTCCTTGTGTTCCTTCACATATTACTAGTTGAAGTCACCTTATTTATTTGTTCACTCACCCATTGTCTGTCTCCATCTCTGGAATATAAGCTCCTTTAGAGAAGTTTCTCTAATCTCTCTTTCACCACCATACCCCAGTGCTTGCATCAGGGCAGCAGCTCAGGCTCGTCACACTTTCCAGTGAGAATGAGTAACAACTCTCAGAGTCATTAGACCCACTGATCAAAATACCTAGTCTATGCTTCTGTGTATGGCAGCACCTTCCTGTCCTTTATGACCATTACTCTTGGGAAAAGAGAGCAAAATCAGACCCTAAGCAAATATGTAATGCACAGTGTATGGATAGATGACAGTCTTCCATTTTCTTGGAAGTCTTCTCTTTGGCCTACAGTGAAAAGAAGCATTTCTATATTAAGACTGTTGTTTGCCCCTATTAAATCCTGCCCTAGGTACAAGCTTTATTGATGTCATAACCCCTCCTGGGTTCAGTAAGTCCTGCTTTGTCAATACCCTCCCATTCCATCTCTCACTTTAGATAATTGCACATGATCCCTGGAGACAAGTCCAAGCAGCCTTTATGGTCCTTGTGCCTGAGTTTTGCATTTTGGTATTCAGAATATCTGACTCGCCGTTTTCATATAGAGTTTATAACTTGATTTGAAAAAAAAAAATCCTGAGAGACAAGGCTATATTGGACTATAGAAATAAATGTGATTGTAAGAGCAGGCTTTGCCAGTTTCCCCAAACTGAAATGTGTCAGTTCTCCACATGCAACGAGCTCTTCTTTTTTCTCTGGACCTTTTTCAGTGTTTTAACCTCTACCTGAAAGATGCTTCACCCTTCCCTTTTCTATACTGACTAGCTCTCCTTTAGCTTTCAGGTGCTAGCTTCACTGTCACTTCCTTCAGAAAACTTTCCCTCACACTGCCACTGCCAACCCCATGCTGCCCACACTGGGGATACTTCTCATTCACATGAATGTCTATAACAAGTAGAACTTTCACTGGCATATGTTCTACATGTTCTTCACTTAGTTGAGCTCCATAAGGGCAGGGAGGGGCTGAATCTGTCTTCTTTGAGCTGTGTTTTATATCCAGTAATGATTCAACAAATATTAAATGAATGAATGCATGAATGAGTCATTTCTAGCTTGTCCTAATTATCCCATTGCATAGCTCTCATCAAAAGGTAATTCCATGAAGACAAGGAATAATTCTTTTATTATATATTTGTATCCTTCATGGACTGAGCATATTTCAAATCAAAGAACAGATGCTTAATCAAAATCATCGTTAATTGCATTAGAATCAAATAAAACACAATAATTTCATTTTGTAAAATTTTTTCAAGCTGTATACTTGCCTTTTGTACACTTTTGTGTGTATATTTTATGCTTCAGTAAACAATGTTTAAATGCATTTTACAATACCAAAAGAAAAATATTAGATAGAGGGATTAGTACATGAGAAGTAGTAATTATCTTTTATAAGATTTTTGGAAATTGATATTGAAATTGAGAGATATATAGGAATAAACGAATAGGAGGGTAGGGCTGGAGCACCTCCATAGAGAGAACAGTCCTTGCAAAGGCCTTCGGAGCAGAAGCAAGCAGCTACATTGTGTTTACGGGTAGGTTGTGGGGGTAGGCAAAAGTACCTACAGTGAGGCTACAGAAGCGCAAAAGCCAAAAGTGGAAGGTTCTGGAAGTCACTGCTGAGAATCTGGGTTGTTACTTTAAGGTCAAGAGGGAGCTGCTGGAAGGGTTGTAAGCAGCTATAAGAATGTTTTGGCTTGAGTCGAGAACACAGTAGTAGATGGGACTGTGTTCTAATGATGGAAATGAAAGAAAAAAAGGAAGATAGGAAGGCAGGAAGGAAGAAGAGAGGAAGAGATGAATTTTTATATCTAAGAGGTGAATCAGTAAATTTATAGGATATGTGGGAATACCAAGAATATTGATGCCTAATTTCTTATCAAGAAGAAAAATAAGTATTTTGTTCTTTTTGGTGATACTAATTTTAGCAAGAGATTTCTTTGTTCTGGTCCTTAGTTCACTGCCTAGAAGGGTCCTGTACATTCTTTGATTTTAAGCTCTCTAAGTGAATAGTCAAGAGTATCTTACTGACTATTAAATTGATTAGTACGTACCTATTACTCTCAATATGACCATTGTTTTATGGGATCATTTTGGATGAAAAGGTGACTAATTACTTAGTAGAGCAATAGTGGTTGGTATTACGAGTGGCTGATATAAAATCAGTATGATTGAAGGGGAAGGTAATCAATAAGCCCCTCTGCTTCTACCTGAGATTTCCTTTTCTTTTTAATTGAAGGAATTTGCTTTTCCTTTAGACACTACTGTGTGACAGGTGTCACAAAAATGCAGAATTCTTTGATGGCAGAGATGACACTCTATTCTTTTGCATCTAATACATGTAAAAATAAAGTAACAAATATACACATAGAGACACACACACCCACACATCTTTGCATGTAAAGCTCTTCATGATCTATCCTCTGTTCATTTCTTCACACTCAGTTTTTACCATTCCCTCAAACACCCCTGTGCCATAATGATGACCAAGTATTTTATAGTCTCTGGTTCAACATGTTTATTAATTCTTTAGTGTCTTAGTAGTTGTTCTCATTGTTTTGTATTCCTCCTCCCTTTTTCAAAGTATCTGACAGACAGTCAGTGTTCCATAAATGCCTATTATTTAAAGAACCATGAAAAATTTAAACAGAATAGTTTTCACAACTGTATGGCATTTTAGAAAGATTATTTTAGCTGAAATGTGGAAGAAGACTCTTTGTAGACCATGAAAAATGCAGGGAGGAATGATAGTTATAACAAAGTTAAGAGCAATTGGAATAGAAATAGAAATACATATTCTGTTGGCTCTGAAATAGATAGAAGCAAGAAAGTTAGCACCATTCAGATGAGTGAGGTTAATATGACTCCCAGGTTTCTAGTATGGATAACTGGGTTGGTAGTGGTAACTTCCAGCAGAACAAGCCGTGAGTTGTGAGATAATAAGTCCATTTTGTATCTATTTGGTTTCCAGTATCTGTGGGGCAGCCAGCTAAATGCCTAATAAACAGTTAAACATAAGCATAAGGTAATAACCCTAATATAACTGGTAATTTAAAAATAAGTATCAGAGAAGTGACTAATTCTGCAAAAGGAGGAATCATTGGTATGCATAATACTAATAATGAAGAAGACAGTGTTTATTTTTAAGTAAATTACTCAGAGGCATTCAGTTAGTGCAAATCCCTCATTTGAACATACCTCCATCTGATGACCTTACTCTTTTTATTACAACTTATTATCTCCTATACATGGCAGAGTAAAAGGAGATGAAGTAGGAAATTTGGCATTAGCAAGATTAACTTCCTTCTCCTTTAGCAGGTATAAGAGCATCATCCAGTGAACAGGTACTGAACATCTGTGTGCCAGAAAGTGTACTCAAGTGTTTGGGGTATGACAGCCAATAAGGCGCAGTCTCTTTGTCAGCCTAACCCCAGGGAGCATTAGGTCCAAAAGATGGGGACATATGTAGGTAAATTACCATTTTATGTAATCCTTAGAGGAGCCTTTCAATGTTTGATAATAGCAATCAAAGAATGAAAACAGTGCCTATTGCCTTCTTTTTGTTGTTGTTGTTGGTATACAGTTCATCCCCACCTCCTAAACTGCTGTCATCAATTCTTTCATCATTGAGGAAAATTATAAAACTGAAAAGCAGCATATTTCTTTCTCATATGCTGGAGAGGTTGGGAAAATATAGTGGAGCAGGCTAGGAAGCTCTATCTGGAGTTCAATTTCTTCCAGATCTTTTCCCTTCCATGAACACACAGCCCTATACTGCTGTTCTGTATTTTGAAGTATTTTGACACTGAAATAATTGAGCTGTTTCATATAAAGTTCTTTTTAAAAAATTTAATTTAAATTCAATAAAATAATTGGGCTGTTTCATATAAAGTTCTTTTTAAAAAAATTTAATTTAAATTCAATTTAGTTAACATATAGTGTACTAATAGTTTCAGGGGTAGAATTTAGTGATTCATCAGTTGCATATAACACCCAGTGCTCGTTACATCCCATGGCCTCCTTAATGCCCATCACCTATTTATGCCATTCCCCACCCACCTCCCCTCCAGTAACCCTCAGTTTGTTACCTATAATTAAGACTTTCTTATGGTTTGCCTCCCTCTTTGTTTTTGTCTTATTTTATTTTTCCTTTCCTTCCCTTATGTTCATCTGTTTTGTTTCTTAAATTCCACATGAGAGCAAAATCATATGGTATTCGTCTTTCTCTGACTTATTTTGCTTAGCATAATACCCTCTGGTTCCATCCACATTGTTGCAAATGCAAGATTTCATTCTTTTTGATGGCTGAGTAATATTCCATTATATATATATATGTATATATATATATGTATATATATATATATACATATATATATATATCACATATAAAGTTCTTTAACCATTTTAATCCCAGTTCAGAAATGCATCTTCATAAATCCTGAAGCTGAAAGAAAATGGAAAAAGAAGTATTCCAGAGCAAAGATTAGGAAAGTTAAATGTCAAGTCAGCTCATTATTGAGTTTTTACAATAACCTCAACATGATAGTAAGTCATGATAATGAAGAACAAAAGAGACATATTCATGGAGTAACAGAACTATCCTAAATGCATGGACATGTATATGAACTCAATACTCACGAGAGTCCCACAAGATAGGCATTACTATCTCTATTTTAAGGATCAGCAAATGAAAATATTTGGAGGATAGGTAAATTAGTTATCCTAAGTCATACACCTATTGGAAGTCATATCTATATCGTCTCAAATTCAGAATTTATGATATAGGGAGAGGAGATTGTAGTATGTAATCTGACTTTTCTTAACTAAAATATATTTGAGGAGTTGAACACTCATGATGTGACATCAGATGCAATGTGTTTCATGGCAAGTTGGTGAATTATCTAACACAAATGCTCTTGAAATTAAGGGGCCATGAACAGGAGCCAGGCATTAATGAGTATTGGAGTCAGCAAAGAAATTCTTGCTGAGGTCTTGAAAATGAAGGTAGTACTAGGATGAAAAGGATTTTGATACCCATAGTATAGGGTATCTGCAGTGGTTGGGACGTCAAGAGAGAACGAAGAGCACTGAGCATGAGGGTGGCATGTAACTGGTGGAGATATTTAGTCCTTTAGCAAGGAATGGACACAAGCACCAGGATTATGGTGGAATGAAGTTTCACATCTGTCTGTCCTCCAGACAATCTAGTTCTATATAGAGTAACATTCTGGTGATCTTGCTGATACAGATACCTTCCACCTCAGTTCTGTTCTGGGTCAATGTGTCTCTTAAGCATTATCTGATCTAGGATTTTAGAGATTCTGATCATTATGTTTGTATAGTGTCATTAAGCAAGAAACTACCACCAATAGGAAACAGTTTATTCTTTAAAGTAGAAAAAATCAGCCTTGCTTGCTGATGCATTGCTGTCATCATTCTTCAATAATTATCCATATGTTCAGAAAGGTTTTAGAATGAGCTTACCATTTCCAAGTTAATTGTTAGTTGTGGCAAAGCTCAGCTTTCATTATTGCGATCACACTATGTTTATGGGTCCTGATGAGTTGTTTGTCCTGGATTGATGCATTGCAGTTTTGCAAGAGGTTGCACGTTTGAATTGCAAACCTATTTTAAGATAACTTAAAGAAAAAAGCATGCATTCCAGGCAGTATAATGCTCTTAGGGGATGATACTAACTTGAAAGGAAATGTAATAGGCAAATATAGATATACATAAATTAACTATAAATTCTGATTGATTATTTACCCTTTGGTCATCTGTCTTCTCATTCTTACATGCTATCTATATTGCCAAACTAATTCTCAGGAACTTGTTTTGATTCAACATTTTATTTAATATTTGTCAATAAATTGTTAATGCTAGAAACTCACCTCACAGATAATGTGATATTGAAGAAAAAACAGTTGTAAAGATGCTCCAACAAATATACTATTGTGATCCAGGAGGCCTTAATTCAGTACATTTCTTCAGATTTGTTTGACTGTACTTTCAGAATTGACCTTTATTTGACTAGTCCTTCTGCCCAATTAAGATAAAGCAGAGAGGTGTAACAATCAAATACGAACTGGATTCTGACTTCCTATGCTCACGTGAAGATGTGCTAAAAGAAGTTTTATTCATTGACCTTGGTCAGTGTTTCCAGGAGGATACGCAGGACTCTAATCTTTCAAGATTATGCAAAAGCAGAAATTCACTTGCATCCAATACACAGCCTTCTTTCTCCTTCATGAAGGACTATAAAGTGATGCTGTCAGGATTTCATCACAAAGAAAATGAGAACACTACGGAAAAGGAGGGTTACAACATCATTTTTCATCACCTTAGTTCACCATCTTGTCTTGGGGCTCCTCCCCAGTCTTTGCTTATTTTAGCAAGTATCTGGGATACAGCTTGCATATTACCAGAACAGGAGTACAAAATTAAAGCATGAACTCTGCTTTCTGTGGCTTCTGCTTTTGCGTGTAAGTGGTTTGTGCTTGCACTTGAGCTGGGATTTAAAATAAGAGTAGTTTTGTCCTGGATAAAGAAAGAGGCATGGGTATTGCAACATTGTCAAGTGAGTAGGAGCAATTCTCATGGGAGAAATGTTGGTGGAAAGGATAGCATGCAGTCCTACTTTACTGCATCCCTAATGCCATTCTAAGGAGTTTAGACTTTACTCTCTAAGTAATAGGGAGGCATGGAAAGGTTTTAAAGAGGAGAGGGGATTCTTCATTATATATATTTTTTAAAGACTCAGTATTTATCAGTCATCTCTTATGTGCCATGTCTGAGTTGGGTTCTTTCTGCATAAGATGAATTACATAAGAGTCAAGTCTTTAATGAGTTAATAACCCTAGGTGGGGGAAGTGGTGTATATCTATATACATACATACATATAAAAGATTCAAATCTCTCTTCATTTATACTACCCCCTCCTCTAATTCCCAGACACCATCATGTCCTGTCTGGACAGGTATACCGTTTTTCTGGATCTCCTTTCTTGCCATCTTTCTCCAATGTAGTCTCTACATAGCAGTTACAGTATAAAACCATATTTCTCTTGGGCTTAAAGATATCATTATGGCTTTACAGTGTACCTTGAATAAAATCCAAATGCCTTGCCTTAGTTTGTCAGCTACTAAAATATTCAGATCCTCTGAACCATTCCAGATTCATTTCTGGCCACAGCGATGCTCACCCCCAAGCTGCAGTTTCGCTGATCTCCTTCCTTTCTCAAACACACTGAGCTCTTTTCTGCCTTGGGTTATTTGAGCATCTTCTACTTCTGCATTGGATTCTGTCTTCTTGGTTCTTTGCCCACTTCTGCTCCAAGACTTGAACTAGAAGTCATAGACTTAAAGAACAGTTCTTTAGTTAACCCAGGTAGGTCTTCCACCATCCCTATTTTCTGTCCCTAACCCCAAGCCAGTTACTGTGTGGTACTCATCCCAGTGTATCCTTTCATTTGTCTACTTGTTTAATGTTTGTCTGCACCACTACTTTATAAGATTCATAAGTCATAAGACTTTTCTCTTCCATTCCCCAAGGTTTACCTAAGGCCAGGTAAAGAGTAGGCACTTAATAAATATATGTTAAATTGATTACATAAAAAAATCGATCATTTATTGAGGATGTCTTTTTACAAAACAAGAAAATACAGGACTCTATTTGCTATATCGCCTGTGTTTACTGCTCTCTTACTCACGTTTTCTTACTTTCAACTTTAGGAATAATCAGGGATCAAGGAAGTCTAAAGTTTTGTTCTTTCTTTAAGTAGATTTGAGAAGGGCCTGGATAATGCACCAGCTAGAGCCAGTGCTGCCTAACAGAAATATGTCAGCTGTATAAGTAATTTTAATTTTTTTATTAGTCTCCTTAACAAAGGTAAAATGAAACAGCAGGAATAAATGTTAATAATATATTTTAAATCATTATATACAAAATATCATTTCAAAATGTTAAATCAGAATAAAGATTGTTAATGAGGTATTTTATATTATTTTTTTCTTATTAAATCTTTTAAATCCAATGTGTATTATACACTTACAACACATCTCAATTTGTATATTAAATTTTCACTGGGAATTTTGAGATCTGCATCTGAATTTCACAAAATTTATAATTGGCAATGTAGATTCACATGTTCAGGTTGTTCCATGTATACTTAAAAGCTCAACAGTTTTTATAACTAAATTTAAATTAATTTAAATTAAATTAATTCTTTTCCTCAGTCTCATTAGCCACTGTTCATGTGCTTGATAGCCACATGTGACTAACTGTTACCATGTTGGACAGCAAGATTGAGAGAAAAAGGGGACTGTGAATGTGTGTACACATTTTTTTTTCCCTGAATTTATGGGGAGTGGAACATTTTGATAAAAGATGTTTATCTTTTATGCATTTACAATAAAGAAGCCAGTTTTCTTCTTTGGTAAGATGCCCAGTGAAATCAATCAAGATGAGCAGCATTCAAAGAGTTAAATACTCATTACAAACTAAGGGTACTCTCCTTGAAAAGACAATTGCATATTGATTGATTCAAGCAAGATGCTGAAGCTTTAAACATGCCCGATGAGTCTTGTTTGAGATTCTATTCTCTGAATCCTCTGCTGTTGTCTGCTCAACCACCACTGAGTGTCACTGTGGGCTGAGAAGCCTGTCCAAAATCAACAACCAGGAGAACTGCTTAAAATGAGAGAAGGGAATGAAAATAAATGATGATATATTGAATTCTCCTGGGTTTCTTTGCTTCTCTTTTTGATTCTGACACTAGTACACTTCTAAATCCATAAAAAGTACATGAGGAAAATTAAATCAGAGCGCAGAGCCACTAAGTAGCAGCCCAGTAGATAAATATCACCTATCTTTGAGGAACTTGAAGTTGCCATAATAGTCAATGCAGAGTTGATTAATGTCATGAAAATAAGATTTATTCTTGTAAGGCTGTATCAATGGTATAAAAAATAAGGTTTTGTCTTTAATGCCTTTTCTCTTACTAAATAGTTAATATTTTTGTTTGTTTATTTCCATTTGATTTTGAAGGATGGAAGTTTTTGTTTTTGCTGTTATTCTGTTTTTAATAGTATTTCTAAATGGTTTTGAGACAATATACGTTAAAGGTTCATATATATTTTAATTACATAAAATAGAAGCTCAAAAAGTTGTGCTGTAGGCATGTATTTATTTAATATGGAATAATATTTAATATAGAATAATGAATGGGCATTCAATATAATGTCCTTTTTGCAAGCTTTAGTGAATGTCTGTTTTTGCTGAAAACAGATTTCATAGTTGCTATTGGTAGACACAGGCACATATACACTAGTTTGAAAAGAAGTAAGCATCTTCAAAGTTCAAATATGCAAGTAGTATCTTTTAATGTAGGTACTTACATATTGGGAACATAATCTCACAATGAAGAGTGCCTGATCGTGACTTTAAGAACTATCAAGTAATGTTCTCCCAGTGACATTTTGTTTATAACGAACCAAAAACGTAGCATTAAGATGAAGATCAGTGAAGATGTTCTGTGGGCATTGAAAGTCAAGGGATCCAGACACAGGGTTTTTTCTTTATTTGTTTTATCAGGTTTCGAATATATACTTCTAGACATTTTGGGGAAGTACCTAATAAATTCATTTCTTTTTTATCAAATATATATATTCCTTAAACTTTTCTCAAATAATTGCTTCATAAGATTGATCAAAATAGAAAGGCAATTGAGTTATTCTCTTTATTTCCTTTAAATCTCAAGAGACTGAGACTCTAAAGGAGTGAGAAGGCTATCAATCCAAAACAACCCCACATTAGTGAGACAAGATGATGCTGAAGCAGATAAACATCCTTTAGATGACAAATATCTGGAAGTAAAGATTGATCACTATTATATCGGGTTGAGAATAGTATCCTGTGTTCATACTAAAGAATGAAGAAAAGTGAATTTCACAAAAGGGAAATTGAAAATTGGAGAATGGGAAACACCCTCAAGTTCTATCACCTAACTACTGAATACTTACTACACCTAAAGCAACTGCACCTGCATTAGTTTAATAATCCTTTTCACAATTGTGTGAGTAAGGAATGGTTAAGTTCATTTTATATAACAAACCAGGACCAAGAAAGGTTCTGTGATTAATCCAAGGTCTCACAGTAAGTATTAGAGCAGGATTTATTCTTGGGTGTGATACCAAAGACTTTGCTGTTAGCCAGTACTCAATTCTAATTCTCTGTATTAATTTATATAACTCTATATGGGAAGGCATTTGTCATAGTGACATTACGGTTGCCTAAAGTAACTATTAAAAAGTGGATTAACCTAAGGAAATGGAAGTTTCTGTTGATAAGTTATAGAAAAATGTCTCCTTTTTCTTACCTTTCTCATTCATCCTGAATGCTACCTTAAACTCACCTTACTTAGTGTTTTCTGAAGATTTGATACTCTAGTATATGGAGTTAATACTATCTACTTTATAAACATTGTAAAAATTAAATTTCCTATATATAAAGCAACTCCCAAGGCCTCACCATAAAGAGTTCTCAATAAACGATACCTATGATTGTCTTCTTAAATCACTTTCTTTATGATACGATTTCTGAGAACCTTTCTGAGAACCTAAATTGACCTTTAACTACAAACACTTTAACTTAAGCATTACTGATTCCTATCTGTAAATCAGTTTTATTTTACATCTCGAATGCAGTAACTACATTTACCACAAACATCTATCTTTTATCTAATTTCTATGTACCACCTGGCCATCCTTCCCACCCACTTGATTTTTAGGGACTTAATGGTGTGCCAATTAAGGAAGGATTAGCTAAATTTTTGTGGTTTTGTTTTAGCACCTTGATAATTAAGAGAAAGCTAGGGCCAGTCACCTTTAAAGGTGGTGGCAACTAGAAGAAACTGGAGTCATAAAATGTTATAAGGTAATACTGTAGAGTATAGGGAATGGTGGTTCTGGGATGAAATGGAGTGATTGTTCCCAGAGGGTTTAGAGTGCTAGTGTTCAAATAATGAGACAATGAATGGCAAGAGATTAACAACAAAATCCTCTCCCTGGAACTGTTGAATTTCTCACAAAATATGCTGTATCACCTTGATGATTAAGGTGCTTGTAATGTAGAGTACATATTAATATAAATAAATAGAAGTCTGGATCAGCAGTATACTGCAATTTATTTGAGAATCATGTATTTAGTGCACAAGGGGGGTGGTGGGGAAAGCAGGAAGGAATATAAAATTTGTTGAATATATTTCTGCACAGCCTGGTAATTAATATGGCCTCCACAAATGTCAGTTCCCTTCCACTTAATTCCCTGAATCACTCTGTAAAATCAGTGGCAATATCCCCATTTTTTAGATAAGTAAAATAAAGATCAAAGAAATTAAAAGATCTTTACAGGGTCATACCATTGACAAGTGGTAGAGTTTCAATATAAAGCTTTAGTCCATTATTTCTATAGCTTGTATTCTTTATTAAACTAATGGTTTTCAAATATATTTTTAGTTTCAGGACACTTTTTTTCTTCAAGCAAAAATTTTCACAGAAACCTTATATATAGCAGGTTGAAGCTGTGCTTCTGTTTGGTGCAGGTGTGAGGGTCTTGGTGTGTATACTCTGAAATAGCCATCTCTCACCTGCACATGAGTCCCGATACACATCTGTGGATATTCTTAGGGTTCTGTGGACCACAATTTGAAAACTAGGGCATCACAACGTATGCACTTTCAAATAGACTACAAATCCTTGAGTTCTTTGCTTATGCAGCCATATGGCATGAGATAATACTTTGCTCTACAATTTAACAAAGTAATTTTTTTACATGGGAAAGAAGTGGTAGAAATAATGAAAAGGAATTTATCTGATGGTGCATTTGAGATATAATACTTGAGCTATCATAGGTACAAAGGCTTCTAGTTGACTTTTGGGCTAGGGTATCATACATTTAACTAATGAGCCATTCTCCTTCTTTCTTTAAACAGGTATTCTGTTTTATTCTAAGAACTCCAACTAAACCTCCAAAATATCTTCTTTATTTTTCTAAAAATAAATAATAAAATAATGAGATTTCATGCCCAGTTCCCCACAGTCCACAATTGAATCATAGAGACATCAAACTTTTATGGATACTTTGATTTACAAAATAATACATACTTTTTGCAAGTGGATACACAGCTATTCTGTGTGAAGGTGAGCTGTATCCTAGCTGCATCCCACTGCTCTTCTCTGATCTTCACAGATTTCTTTGTGGGTTGGAGAAAGGGAGAACTCTGGATGCCCTTTGTATCCTGAACAAAGGAGACAGCATGGACATCTTCAAACAAGTTTGGAGTATGAATTTATGGGCTGCCCTTTCTCACCTCTGGCTTCTTCCCAGGGTGTTCAAGGCTGTTCCCAAAAGAGAAGCTCTGTTTGCCTCTGTCTGTTTGGTACAGCATCTCTTTAATTACTAGATACCCAAGAATGTACTAGGATTTGACTATAGGTGTCTCTTTGACAAAACATATTCAAGCCAAGGATTGACCAAATCAATTCCAGAAAGTATTCACTTATTATTAAAATGAACAAACACTGGTATAATCTAAAGGGGCTCTCACTCTGATATTTTCCTTTTTTTTTAAGATTTTTATTTATTTGAGACAGAGAGGGAGAGAGAGAGAGCACTAGTGGTGGGGAGGGGCAGAGAGAGAGGGAGAAGCAGACTCCCTGGTGAGCGAGGAGCCCAGTGATGTGGGGCTCAATCCCAGGTCTCCATCCCAGGACCTTGAGATCACAAGCTGAGCCTAAGGCAGACACCCAACTGACTGAGCCACCCAGGTGCCCCTCACTCTAATAGTTCATTGAGTCATCCTTTATCCTGAATGTCTACCTGAGAATAAGCAAATCAATACTGGTCAATAGGAAAAAAAAATATTGGTCAATGGGAAGAAAGTTAGAATACAGATTTATTAATTGATTACAAAATAAAAGTGAACTAGCAATCAAACAAACAACAACAAAAACACCCACAAACAAAAACACTTATAAAGAAAGAAATAGATAGAAGGAAAAAGAGAGAAGGTGGAGACTTAAACTGTATTAAATGCCTGTAATGCATTAGGCATTGTGCTATAATAACTCAAGAAAATGGAGAATGAGTTATTAGTGCCACAAAAGTTGGACCAAGTTCCCGTCCCCTGTGCCACCATAACATTCTATCCATATGTGTATGGCAGCATCAGTTATGCTGAACCTTAACTGATAGTCTCTCCACATTTCTGAGACTGTACTATAAGTGCTTCAAAGGCTTACCCACCTATATTAACTAAAACCCTATCATTAGGCATTCTGTTACCCTAAAGAGAGGTCAGAAGGAAGTGGGTGGAGTTGTTTGATTAACATCCTTGGAGCATACCCACTTGCCCACCAACAACTATAATTCCAGATTGCAGTTTATGGCAATGACAGACATATCATTTATATTCCAAATTAAATCATCTGCACCTATATTAACCATAGTGAAAAATCACTTCATAGGTAATTGCTAAGTTTTTTCCTTAATCAGTCTAGATTTTCATATGTAAAGGTCAGATTTCTTTGCCCTTAACAAAACCTCTTATGGATAAAAACTATACAAAATCCTCCCTGCTAACAAGTTGAGGAGCAAGATGGCAGAGGAGTAGGAGACCTGGATTTCATCTGGTCTCAGGAATTCAGCTGGATAGGGATCAAACCATTCTGAACACCTATGAACTCAACAGGAGATCGAAGAAAAGAATAGCAACAACTCTCTGAACAGAAAAGCAACCACTTTCTGGAAGGTAGGACGTGCAGAGAAGTGAATCCAAGGCAATATGTGGGAAGATAGATGGCAGGGGAGAGGGCCTCCATCAGCCGCTACTAGCAAGGGATAGAGCAGCAGAGCACAAAATTGGCACTTTTAGAAGTCTGTTCCACTGAGGGACATTGCTCCAGTAGCTAAGCGGGGGTGGAACCCTCCCTGGGACAGTGTGGTCTCAGGACCCTTGGGGTCACAGAAAGACCGCGGGTGCCTGAGTGCTGCAGAGCTCCTGGGTATCAGAGCGGGGAAGCCGGCTGCAGAGATGGAGCCGAGGAGTGGACTCTCACCTGGGGGTTGCCATAAACCGTGATCCGCGGCCCAGTCAGGCCACTGCTCCTCCAGCAGGGACCCAACAAGCGGCAGATCCAGGGAGATGCCACTTCCTCCCCCAGGAGGAGTGGCGCGAGAGCACAGCGCAGGGATCTGCTGGGTTTGGAGACTCCACACAGGGTCATGAGCCAGAGATAGAAATGCTTGGTCACAGGGCGGGTGAGCATGGAGTGCGGTGGGAGACTGGGGAGACGGGAGTGATCGACTGCTTTTCTCTGGGGGAACACTGAGGAGCAGGGCTCTGAGTTCTCGGCTCCTCCAGGCAGAGATTGAGAGGCCACCATTTTCACTCTCCTCCTCCAAAGCTGTACAGAAAGCTTGCAGGGAACAAAACCCCCCGAGTGCAAACCGGAGCAGATTACTTAGCCCGGACCAACAAGGGCGGGGCAATTCCGCCTCTGGCAAAGACATTTGGGAACCACGGCAGCAGACCCCTCCCCCAGAGGATCAGCAAGAACAGACAACCAAAACCAAGTTTACGGATCAATGAGAACCGTAGAACACCAGGGCTAGGGGAATACTGCACATAGAATCCATGGCTTTTTACCATGACTCTTTAGTCTTTCAAAGTTAATTTTTTTAACTGTCTTTTTTTTTTTTTGAATTTTTCTTTTTTCCCTTTTTCAACCAACATCTTATCAATCCCTTTAAAAAAAATTTATTTTTCATTTTTAGAGTCATATTCTATCCCTTCATAGTAGTTACCCTTATTTTTGGCATATATATATATATATAAGTTTTTCTCTCTTTAAAATTTTGAGATAGAGTTTTTTCTAACAGATCAAAATATAGCCTAAATCTCTAGTGTATGGCTTTGTTCTAGTCTCCTGCCTGATCACATTCTCTCCCCCCCTTTTCTTTCTTTCTTTTTTTTTTAAATCCTCTTCTTTCTTTTTTCAAACAACTTCCTATCTTATCAATTCCATTTATAAAACCTTTTATAATTTTCATCTTTACAGTCATCTTCCATCCCTTCATTGTATGAACCCTTATTTTGTACATATATAGTCTTTCTTCCTTTAAAAATTTGGGAGGTACTTTCTTCTAACAGACCAAAATACACCCAAAATCCAGTGTGTGGCACTGATCTATGCACCAGCCTGATCATATTTGATCATATTCTGTTTTTTTTATTTTGCTCTATTTTTGTTTGTTTTTATCTTTTTCTTTATTTTTCTCTTTCTTTCCCTTTCTTTTCCCCTGGTTTCAGGTCTTTTCTGATTTGTTTAGAGTATATTTTCTGGGGACATTGTTACCCTGTTAGCATTTTGTTCTTTCATTCATCTATTCTCCTCTGGACAAAATGACAAGAAGGAAAAAATCACCTCAACAAAAAGAGCAAGAAGTAGTACTGTCTGCCAGAAACCTACTCAATAAGCACATTAGTATGATGTCAGACCTACGGTTCAGAATCATGATTTTAAAGATACTAGCTGGGCTTGAAAAAAGCATGGAAGTTATTAGAAAAACCCTTTCTGGAGAAATAAAAGAACTAAAATCTAAACAAGTCTAAATCTAAAGGTTATTAATGAGGTGCAATAAAAAATGGGGGCACTAACTAAAATAAATGAGGCAGAAGAGAGAATCAGTGATATAGAAGACCCAATGATGGAAAATAAAGAAGGTGAAAAAAGAGAGAGAAAGAAATACTGGATCATGAGGGCAGATTCGAGAGATAAGCGATATCATAACATGGAATAACATTAGAATAATTGGGATCCCAGAAGAAGAAGAAAGAGAGAGGGGGGCAGAAGGTATATTGGAGCAAATTATAACAGAGAACTTCCCTAATGTGGGGAAGGAAACAGGCATCAAAATTCAGGAGGCACAGAGACCCCTCTCAAAATCAATTAAAAATAGGTCAACACCAAGACATCTAATAGTAAAACCTACAAGTCTCAGAAACAAAGAGAAAATCTTGAAAGCAGCTCTAGAGAAGAGATATGTAAACTACAATGGTAGAAACATTAGATTGACAACAGACCTATCCACAGACCTGGCATGCCAGAAAGGACTCGCATGATATATTCAGAGCACTAAACGAGAAAAATATGCAGCCAAGAATACTATATCCAGCTAGGCTGTCATTGAAAATAGAAGGAGAGATAAAAACCTTCCAGGACAAACAAAAACTAAAAGAATTTACAAACACAAAACCAGCCCTCCAAGAAATATTGAAAAGGGTCCTCTAAGCAAAGAGAGAGGCTAAAAGCAGCATAGACCAGAAAGGAACACAGACAATACACAGTAACACCTTACAGGCAATACAATGGCACTAAATTCATACCTTTCAATAGTTACCCTGAATGTAAATGGGCTCAATGCCCCAATCAAAAGACACAGACTATCAGATTGGATTAAACAACAAGACCCATCGATGCTGTCTGCAAGAGACTCATTTTAGACCCAAAGACACCTCCACATTGAAAGTGAGGGGGTGGAAAACCATTTACCATGCTAATGGACACCAAAAGAAAGCTGGGGTGGTAATCCTTATATCAGACAAATTAGATTTTAAACCAAAGACTGTAATAAGAGATGAGGAAGGACACTATATCCTACTTAAAGGGTCTATCCAACAAGAAGATCTAACAATTGTAAATATCTATGCCCCTAACATGGGAGCAGCCAATTATATAAGGCAATTAATAACAAAAGCAAAGAAACACATCAACAACAATAGAATAATAGTGGGGGACTTTAACACCCCCCTGACTGAAATGGACAGATCATCTAAGCAAAAGATCAACAAGGAAATAAAGACTTTAAATGACACACTGGACCAAATGGACTTCACAGACATATTCAGAATATTCCATCCCAAAACAACGGAATACACATTCTGCTCTAGTGCCCATGGAACATTCTCCAAAATAGATCACATCCTAGGTCACAAAGCAGGTCTCAACTGGTACCAAAAGACTGGGATTATCCCCTGCATATTTCAGACCCCAATGCTTTGAAACTAGAACTCAATCACAAGAGGAAAGTCGGAACGAACTCAAATACATGGAGGCTAAAGAGCATCCTATTAAAGAATGAATGGGTCAAACAGGATATTAAAGAAGAATTAAAAAAATTCATGGAAACAAATAAAAATGAAAACACAACTGTTCAAAATCTTTGGGATACAGCAAAGGCAGTCCTAAGAGGAAAGTATATAGCAATAAAGCCTTTCTCAGAAACAAGAAAGGTCTCAAATACACAATCTAACCCTACACCTAAAGGAGCTAGTGAAAGAACAGCAAATACAGCCTAAACTCAGCAGGAGAAGAGTAATAATAATGATCAAAGCAGAAATCAATGAAATAGAAACCAAAAGAACAGTAGAACAGATCAATGAAACTAGGAGCTGGTTCTTTGAAAGAATTAACAAGATTGATAAACCCCTGGCCAGACTTATCAAAAAGAAAAGAGAAATGACCCAAATCAACAAAATCATGAATGAAAGAGGAGAGATCACAACCAACACCAAAGAAATACAAACAATTATAAGAACATATGATGAGCAACTATATGCCAGTAAATTAGATAATCTGGAAGAAATGGATGCATTCTTAGAGATGTACCAACTACCAAAACTGAACCAGGGAGAAATAGAAAACCTGAACAGACCAATAACCACTAAGGAACCTGAAAGCAGTCACCAAAATCTCCCAACAAACAAAAGCCCAGGAACAGGTGGCTTTCCAGGGGAATTCTACCAAACATTTAAAGAAGAATTAATACCTATGCTTCTGAAACTGTTCCAAAAAAATAGAAATGGAAGGAAAACTTCCAAACTCATCTTATGAGGCCACTATTATCTTGATCCCCAAACCGGACAAAGACCCCAACAAAAAGGAGAATTACAGGGCGCCTGGGTGGTTCAGTTCGTCAAGCGACAGCCTTTGGCTCAGGTCATGATCCTGGAGTCCCAGGATCAAGTCCCTCATCAGGATCCCTGCTCAGCAGGGAGTCTGCCTCTCCCTCTGACCCTCTCCCCTCTCATGCTCTCTCTTTATCTCATTCTCTCTCTCAAACAAATAAATAAAGTCTTTAACAAAAAGAATTATAGACCAATATCCTTGATGAACATGGATGCAAAAATTCTCACCAATATATTAGCCAATAGGATCCAACAGTCCATTAAAAGGATTATTCACCACGACCAAGTGGGATTTATCCCTGGGCTGCAAGGTTAGTTCAACATCCGCAAATCAATCAATGTGATACAATACATTAATCAAAGAAAGAACAAGAACCATATGATCCTCTCAATAGATGCAGAAAAAGCATTTGACAAAGTAC
Organism: Zalophus californianus; assembly: GCF_009762305.2. NCBI lineage: Eukaryota > Metazoa > Chordata > Mammalia > Carnivora > Otariidae > Zalophus > Zalophus californianus. The sequence goes on from NC_045605.1 coordinate 50,895,286, forward strand.
AGCATCCTTTCTTGATCAAAACTCTTCAGAGTATAGGGATATAGGTTACATACCTATTATCATTAAAGCCATCTGTGAAAAACCTACAGCGAATATCATTCTTAATGGGGAAAAAGTGAAAGCTTTCCCCCTGAGATCAGGAATGCAGCAGGGATGTCCACTCTCACCACTGCTATTCAGCATAGTATTAGAAGTCCTAGCCACAGCCATCAGACAACAAAGGCATCCAAATTGGCAAAGAAGAAGTTAAACTCTCACTGTTTGCAGATGATATGATACTTTATGTGGAAAACCCAAAAGACTCCACCCCAAAACTGCTAGAGCTCATACAGGAATTCAGTAAAGTGGCAGGATATAAAATCAGTGCACAGAAATCAGTGGCATTCCTATACACCAACAACAAGACAGAAGAAAGGGAAATCAAGGAGTCGATCCCATTTACAATTGCACCCAAAAACATAAGATACCTAGGAATAAATCTAACCAAAGAGGCAAAGAATCTGTACTCAGAAAACTATAAAATACTCATGAAAGAAATTGAGGAAGACTCAAAGAAATGGATAAACATTCTGTGCTCATGGATTGGAAGAACAAATATTGTGAAGATGTCAGTGCTACCTAGAGCAATCTACACATTCAATGCAATCCTGATCAAAATACCATCCACTTTTTTCAAAAAAATGGAACAAATAATCCTAAAATTTGTATGGAACCAGAAGAGACCCCGAATAGCCAGAGGAATATTGAAAAAGAAAAGCAAAGCTGGCAGCATCACAATTCCGGACTTCCAGCTCTATTACAAAGCTGTCATCATCAAGACAGTATGGTACTGGCACAAAAACAGACACATAGATCAGTGGAACAGAATCGAGAGCCCAGAAATGGACCCTCAACTCTATGGTCAACCTATCTTTGACAAAGCAGGAAAGAATGTCCAATGGAGAAAAGACAGTCTCTTCAACAAATGGTGTTGGGAAAATTGGACAGCCACATGCAGAAGAATGAAACTGGACCATTTCCTTATACCACACACAAAAATAGACTCCAAATGGTTGAAAGACCTAAACGTGAGACAGGAGTCCATCAACATCCTAAAGGAGAACACAGGCAGCAACCTCTTCGACCTCAGCCACAGCAACTTCTTCCTGGAAACATTGCCAAAGGCAAGGGAAGCAAGAGCAAAAATGAACTATTGGAATTTCATCAAGATAAAAAGCTTTTGCACAGCAAAAGAAACAGTCAACAAAACCAAAAGACAACCAACAGAATGGGAGAAGATATTTGCAAATGACATATCAGATAAAGGGCTAGTATCCGAAATCTATAAAGAACTTCTTAAACTCAACACCCAAAGAACAAATAATCCAATTAAGAAATGGGCAGAAGACATGAACAGACATATTTTCCAAAGAAGATGTCCAAATGGCCAACCGACACATGAAAAAGTCCTCAACATTGCTTGGCATCAGGGGAATCCAAATCAATACCTCAATGAGATACCACCTCACACCTGTCAGAATGGCTAAAATTAACGAGTCAGGAAAGGACAGATGTTGGCGGGAATGCGGAGAAGGGGGAACCCTCCTTCACTGTTGGTGGGAATGTAAGCTGGTGCAACCACTCTGGAAAACAGTATGGAGGTTCCTCAAAAAGTTGAAAATAGAGCTATCCTACGACCCAGAATTGCACTGCTGGGTATTTACCCCAAAGATACAAATGTAGGGATCCGAAGGGGTATGTGCACCCTGATGTTTATATCAGCAATGTCCACAATAGCCAAACTATGGAAAGAGCCAAGTTGTTCATCCACAGTTGAATGGATAAAGAAGTGGTTTATATATACAATGGAATATTATGCAGCCTTCAAAAGGAATGAGATCTTGCCATTTGCAATGACGTGGATGGAACTGGAGGGTGTTATGCTGAGTAAAATAAGTCAATCAGAGAAAGACATGTATCATATGACTTCACTGATATGAGGAATTCTTAATCTCAGGAAACAAACTTTGGATTGCTAGAGTGGGGGTGGGGTGGAAGGGATAGGGTGGCTGGCTGATAGACATTGGAGAGCGTATGTGGTATGGTGAGCGCTGTGAATTGTGCAAGACTGTTGAATCACAGATCTGTACCTCTGAAACAATGCAATATATGTTATGAAAAAAAAAGAAGAAGCAGGAGGGGAAGAATGAAGGGGGGGAAATTGGAGGGGGAGATGAACCATGAGAGATGATGGACTCTGAAAAATAAACTGAGGGTTCTAGAGGGGAGCGTATGGGGGGATGGGTTAGCCTGGTGATGGGTATTAAAGAGAGCACGTTCTGCTTGGAGCACTGGGTGTTATGCACAAACAATGAATCATGGAACACTACATCAAAAACTAATGATGTAATGTGTGGTGATTAACATAATAAAAAATTTAAAGGAAAAAAAATCCTCCCTGCTGAAAATCATTCACGTGTATCAAACTATACAAAAATATTCTTAAAACCCATGTTACTAACAAAGTATGTTTCAAAATTTTTAACTATATTCATTCAGTAAGAATTTATCGAGTACATAATGTGATTTTGTTAAGTGCTGGGAATATGAGTAAGAAAACAAAACATAAAAGCTTGATCAGAGTTTTTTTTTTTTTTTTAAAGCTTGATCAGAGTCTTATAGTCCAGTAAAATAAAAATAACAAAATATTGTGATACATTCATAAAACAGTTGCTTTGGGGACATAGAACAAAAGCATTTAAATCAGACTAATTAATCTCGAAAAGTCTTGAGGAGATAAAACTTTAGTTTAACATAAACTATAAGTAGGAATTACATAGATGAAGGAGAATGAATAAGGGTGTTCTAGATAAAGTGACAATTGTTTTGATTGAACAGCATCAGAAATCATTATTTTAGAGAGAATAATAAATGAGTGTTTTTGAAGAATGCCATTTTAATCATGAAAGCATACTTTAAGGATACTAACACCTTGGAATGAGATGTTATTATTCCTCCATCAATAGCATATATTTTGAATATTTCCCCCCAGAAGTGAAAATGTATTACTCTGAGAAAGTCACACTCTTTTGCCTGTTCACATAGCATTTCTCAGATATTTAGAGAAAGATGCATAATTTAGGGCAGAGGGGGCAGTGGTTTTTTTTGTTTTTTGTGTTTTTTTGGTTTGTTTAGTGCAAGGATGTCATGTTGATACATAAATTCTGCAAGATGTCTACAATCAAAGGATATGTTAAATGTAGATACCATCTCTTTAAAGAAATTAAATGTGTCTAATGTAAAAATAAGAATAACCACATCATGGCCTAAGCTCTTTAAGTTTAGAAAGGGAGACACTGTGGGCAGTATCGGAATTCAGTAAAGAAAGTGATTTTGTTTTTAAGTTATTTATAGATTACTGTTTGTGGAATTGTGGAAATAGGATGCGATTGGGACCTGGTACAGCCCCTCACTCTCTGTGGGATCTTAGACTTACCAATCTCCCTCAGCCTCATCTGAAATGATGCCAACTTGTTTACATGAGCCACAGATCTGTGAACATTAAATTCATGAGTCACCATTTGGTAGATCATAAAGTGCAATGCAAATATTAGCAAGTCACCAATGGCTGTGTCCTAATATTACACCAAGAAAACAATTGCTTTACAGTGTATTCCATATTTGTTATAGCTAAAAGAGCCTTTATAGAGTGTATTTAAAATTTTAAAAGATGATAATATGATAATAAAAACATTACCTCTGCCACCATAGATGACTCTGAACAAATTATACCACTAATCAAAATTTATCCTTGACAAAATGTTGTGTAGTAATTTCAAGTCATTACTCTTCAATATAAAGTCTTATAAATCTAGTGTGCTTAGGGTAGTACCAAGTTCTTTGAAATCAGATTTATTTGGATTGGTTTGAACTCTGACTTTATCATTGCCTCATTTTTTTTTTTTTTTTTTTTTTTACTCTGGACGATGTGTTTAGCTCCTTTTAGTCTCAGTTCATCAATAAATTGGGAATAATGTCATCTCTTATTGTGTGTAGGGGTAATGTGTCAGAGAAAGAGAGAGAAAAGACTGGCTGTGACAATATATATGATTAAGAACATAGACCAGCTTAACCAGACATGTTAAATACATGTTAGTTTCTGTGTACCCTCAGGAAATCTCGTAGTGTAAGCCAAGTCACCATTCTTTAGTTAAGAACAAAATATATTTTAGTTGCCTAAGACAACTACCTTGGGGTGCCTGGGTGGCTCAGTTGGTTAAGCATTCAACTTTTGATCTTGGCTCAGGTCAGGATCTCAGGGTCGTGAGATAGAGCCCCGTGTCAGGCTCTGTGCTGGTCATGGAGCCTGCTTAAGATTCTTTCTCTCCCTCTCCCTCTGCCTACCCCCACTTAAAAGAAAAAAAAAAAAAAGACATGTTTCCACCTTAAGACTGTAGAAGTAATACTTAAAATACTCACAATACTCTTTTACACAAGGTTAGCCAGGCGGAAAAATGTTTGGAGCCTTCATAAGGAGATAGGCTATCTCTAAGACTGAGAGAGGGCAGAAGTGTTCTCAGGTGGTCTCCAGACTAACTATAAAGTGTGGTAATTTGTTTTCAGGTAGCACCAGTACTGAAAACTTTCCCCTACGAGGAAATGATTGACATCAAGGATGTATTGGCCCCAAAAATGTCCTCCCACACACTTCGGTTTCAAGATGTAGTTATTTAGTTGAAAGAATCAGTTGTCCAATCTTTGATAGAGGTCACTTCTTCAAGGAGCGTCCCTGTGAGGCCAAGGATATCCACCTGGACTTATTCATGTCTTACACTGAGCCAGAACCCAAGAGCCTGGAAGAGTTAGATGGACTGGTGACGGTTTTTATTTCTAAAGATCACTATTAACCCTCATAGACTCCCAATGAGGAGAAGGTCTCCTTTCTTAATTGTGGTTAATGTCTGAAAATTAAAATTTGGAAATTTAAAAGCAGGGTTTTAGAGTCACACAGACCTGAGTTTAAATATGGCTCTGCCATTTTCTAGCTGTGTGGCCTGAAATAGTGATGTAGACTCTATAAACCTTTATTGACTTAAGTTTTAAATGGACACAGTACCTGTTTCATGTGTCTGTGGAGATAAATGACTGTATATATGTAAAATATCTAGATGAATGCCTGGTATCTGGCAAAAAGTCAGAGCTAAAAAAAAATGTCTATTTTTATCAACAATAAAAACACCAACAGGTAATATTTAAGCTCTTCCTACATGCTAAAGATTGTGTTATTTACTTTCATGCATAACTTGCCTGTCATTCTTTAGGGCTTGCATGAGAGTGCAGTGCAGTGGTTAAACACCCAGCTTCAGAGACTGGCAACCTGAGTACGATATTCCTTTTGTGCTGCTTACTTTACCAAGTGACTTAACCTTTCTAAATTTCTCTTTCCTCATCTATAAAATGGGAATGCTATCAGAACACCTTCATACCATTGTTGTAGACATTCAGTACGATGGGCAGTGAAAAGTGCTTGGCAAAATGCCTGGTATGTGGCAAGCATTTAAACAATGCTGTTGTTATGGTATGATTGTAATGATTATTGTCATCTTCACATGTTAGGTGGTATGCTAAAATGCAGGCAGAGAAAGTGATTTATCTTCTAAAATTATTAGTTCCTGGAGTGCCTGGGTGGCTCAGTTGTTAAACATCTGCCTTGGGCTCAGGTCATGATCCCGGGGTCCTTGGATTGAGCCCTGCATTGGGCTCCCTGCTCAGTGGGGACCCTGCTTCTCCCTCTCCCACTCCTCCTGCTTGTGTTCCCTCTCTCTCTGTGTCTCTCTCTATCAAATAAATAAAATCTTTAAAAAATAAAATAAAATTATTAGTTCCTATGTAACTATTGTGTGGTAGAAAAAAAAAATCACAGTCCTGCAGTGAAACAGACTTTTTCTGTATATGGTTGTTGATCTTAAGTAAATCATTTGCTAAGCCCCAGAATCATCCTCATCCATGATGTGATACAATCTATTACTTTTCTATCACTGCTGTAACATATACCCTCAAATCTAGTCATTAAAAACACCTGTTCTTTACCTCACAGCTGCTGTAGGTTAGAAGTCTGGTATGGTATGACTGGATCTTTCCCTTAGGATCCCATAGGTCTGAGGTGAATGTGTTGTCAGAGTGGGCTGTTCTCTTGATACTCATGGAAATAATGTACTTCCAAACTCATTCAGGTTGTTGGTAGAATTTACTTCCATAGGTTGTAGGACTGAGGTTGATTTTTCCTTGCTGGGCTGCCCTTAACACCCAGAGGCCTGGCTCTGGTCCTTGCACACAGCCCCTTACATCTCACAACCAGCAAAGGCTCACTGAATCCTTATCACATTTGGAATTTCCCTGGCTTTCCCTACCACTACATCTCTTCTGCCTTCAGCTGGAGAAAGGTCTTTGTTCTTTTTTTTTTTAAATATTTTATTTATTTATTTGAGAGACAGAGAGAATGAGAGAGAAAGCACATGAGATGGGGGGAGGGTCAGAGGGAGAAGCAGACTCCCTGCTGAGCAGGGAGCCCGATGCGGGACTCGATCCAGGGACTCCAGGATCATGACCTGAGCCGAAGGCAGTCGCTTAACCAACTGAGCCACCCAGGCGCCCGAAAGGTCTTTGTTCTTAAAGCTCTTGTGTTTAGAATGAACCCACATGGATAATCCAGAATACTTTCCACTTTTGAAGTCTGTGACCCAAATCTGCAAAGTCCCTTTGCCTCATAGCATAAACTACACATGCTTTTCAAGGATTTGCCCATGAATATCTTTGGGGCACCATTGTGCCTACCACAGGGAATAATTACAGGTTCATACGTTTAGAAAAAGGAGTGTTTTTCTAAAAGTATTTTTGGTGTTATTGTTTTAATATTCTAAAGCAAGAAATACTGAATGTATAATTTGAAATTAAAAAAATAAAAACTAAGAAGGAAACTAAAATCTACTATAATTGCTTCACCTAGAACAGCAGTAACCACATTTAACAAGAATTTATTTCATGATTGTGATCACACTCTTTCACTTTAATACATAGTTTTATAACACAACCTTTTTCTGCATATTCTGAAAATGTTTGTGAATATGATTAGTATGATTGCCTTGAAATGAAATGGAAACATTTTATTCCATGAATTTCAATTAGTAATTATTTCCTCAGTGCCTGTGAAGAGCCTAGCACTGTGTTGGAAGTAGGCTTAGAAAGATGAGAAAGGGCCTCCCTCAGCAAATGTGTGGAGAAAAATACATTCAGAGAAAGAAATATACCATGGTTTATTTTCAATTATTACTATTAGGATAACAATGTAAAAATACTTCCCTCACAAGCATTCATATAAATTTTGCGTTTAGATTGTCACTTTAAACTCCAAATATGTTACAAGCAGGTCCCCCTATACTTGCAGCTTTATGGTCAATGTCAATAATTGTTACTAATTTAGCTGGGTTTATTAATAAATATTCAATTACCTTAGGACCTTTAAACAATTCAAGAATCCTGAATCCTCAATTTGTTTGACAATGTCAGGATGGTAATGACCATAAATAATAATCGCCTTCTTTGTGGGCACTCTAATCCTAATTACATGTTTGCTCTATGGACTCATCTAACTGGAATTTTATGATCCAAATGTGATTTACAGCTATAAATTAAATAATTATCTGAGGCACTGCCAGGGCTACTGGGGCTAGTGATGTGAAATCTGATCAGTCTTGTGGAGCTTAATGTCTCCTATGAATGGAAACCAGCTCAGGAATTCATAGCCTGTTTTATTGTTTCCTGCAGCCTGGTCATTTAGATCAGGAAAGTGAAAAAAAGAAGAAAATGTATTATCTGTCTCAAAACTGTGGCAGCCAAGTGAAAAGATTTAGAAAGTCATAAAAATCATTCTAAAAAAAAAAAAAGAGTATGGAAACAATTTGATCTGGGTGGTTTGGAAGAAATGGACCAGAATAACTCTTGTCCAGCAGTTCATGGAAATATCTGCCTAGAATTGTACTTTTACCCAGTTGCAGGGGACCATATGTTACTTCAAATCTGCTAAAAAACAAAAAACAAAAAATTAAAATTCAATAGCTGCTCCCACCCCCACTGCTCTCTCATATGTGCTTGAATTATGGTCATGAAGAGAAAAAACAAGTATTTTATACATGGAAGGCAAGGGCAAAGCAATGTGGTAACATTTATTATAGACATATGCAGGAAGTGCAATGGGAACAGAGAGGAAGGAGAAATACCATGTTATTTATGGGGTTGGAGCAGTATTAGCAACTACCTATGGCCACAATCCTCTGTTTTGTGGGTACAGTAAAGCTCAGAATGATGGTGGCTTGCCCCAGAAGACACTGCTCAGGAGATAACATCTGCCTATGACTCTTTATATGCACCTGAATTCTGGATGCCATTTTCTTTAGGCTTTTCCTCCCTTACTCTCTACCTCTCCTCTGTGCAGCTTCGTTGAAAACTTTATATTTCTTTTCCAAAGAAACTTTTCCTCAGCTGCCAGTATCTATCCTTTGATCAAGAGAGATGCTTGCTCCCTATTCTTTTATATTTCAGCCTATGCTCATTCATTACTTTATCATATATTTATTGAAGTCCTATTAGACTGTAGAAATAGCTTTGAACAAGGTCAGCATCTTTTGTCTGATGGAACCAACTAACTACTAGGGAGTATAATAATAAGCAAATAAACTAATGAAAGAATTGTATATGTATCAAGTACTGTAAAGGAAACTGGGCATTGAACTCTGGGGGCTGCAGTTAGACAGCATATAGGAGATGCTTTCGAGAGTGTGGCCAGGGAAGACCTCTCTGGCAGGAGGTAGCCTTGCAGGAGATGGCAAGCAAGTTGAAACTCAAAGGGGAAAGGGAAGAGGAAAGGCTAGCTATAAAGCATCATACCCTTGTCCCTCAAACTTACTGCAGCACCTCTAGCATTCTCCACAAGTAGCATACTCTAGAAGTCCCCAGATGGGAGCATTCTCTGTATCTTAACACTAACCCTGAACATTTGCACACAGTTCCAATGATCTTCTCCTTCCTTTATTACCATGAAATGGGGTCCTACTCCTTCTCTAATATATATCACAGATGAAGGATAACATCGTTAGTATGTAAAAACTTGATGTTATGTTTTGTCTAACCAAGTCTAATCTAACCCAGTGCTGACCCCAATTCCATTGTTCAGTGAATGCCTCCTGATGGTGATGGCCTTCCATTTTTTCATCTGTCCAAGAAACATATACTAAGTACCTACAGTGTGTCTGAGACAATATGATGTGAGTACTTGAGATCCACTGATCCGGAAGACAGACCAAAGCCCTACCCTCTAGGGTCTTGCATCAATCATGGTAATCCACGTGGAGCTTTTTCCTGCTTTACTAATGAGCGGTGAATCACTTGCCATGGGTATTGTCTCTACTTTTTTAAAAACACACAACCTAGTGGTTACAATCACTAGTGAGTCTCTCTTCTGCAGGCTTCCATCTTCTCCTTCTTGGAAAACAAGAGGTAAAGAACATTATTCCTCCCTCAGAGTTCTGGGGGAGGATTAAATGAGAGCCACACATGTGAGAGCGGTGACATTGTCATATAACTTGTCTGTATAATGTACTGTGGGGCAGTGACTACCATTATTTATTCAAATTTATTGGAAAGAATTAAGCATTATCATTGTAACCAAATATTTGCTGAATGTTTAGCACAGCCAAACTTTATGTGAGACTTCCTTTCCTGTGGATCAGAGAGAGCATTTTTATAGAATGTACGTCTCAGATTCTTTAGTGGAAACAGAATCATACATTCTGTATTAACAAATCACCCTAAAATTGCTAGTGTGATCAGAGCCACTAGGACAGGGCATTTTCTCGGTTTAAGGGTTTGTTTTGTTATATTCTAAATGGATATATTTTTGTATGTTATTTTCCTTCTATGAATTGTTTCTACAAAAGTAGATTACGAAGAACTTCCTAATTTTTTTTCTTTTTTTCTATTTTTACCCTCAGTAAATATCCATTGGGAGATATTGTTCTTACCAAGAAAAAAAAAAAGTTGGATTTTTTCCCAATGAGAGAAAACAAGATTATACTGGGATGTATCTCAGTAAAGTTTAAACTTTATTGATAAGGATGCTATATCATAGTGTAAAATTCTTGCTGTCTGTGTCTCAGGATTGCCTAAAGAGAAATCAGATGACCATAAGTTAAAGATGTGTTGAATCACTAGGTTGTACACCTCAAACTAATGTAATATTTTGGCAAATAAAATTTTAAAATTCAAAAATTAAATAACAAAAACAAAACAAAATGAAAAACAAAGTAGTCTCCACATTTCCAGTGTATTACAAAGCTTGCAATCCTGCTTTTGTTTAATCTTGTTTTTCACAATCCAGAAACTTTACCAAGACCCAAAAAACTTTCCATAAATGAAACCAGTTGTTGAACGGATCCACTGAAAATGCAAAACCGAGGCTAAAATATACAAATTTCATTCTTCAGAGTAAATTATTTCTTCTAGGCCTTCTCCAGAGATGAACATTACCAAATTTACCATTTAACACCCTAAAAAACCTAGAACCACACATGACAAGCAAAATGTTCCCAGCTTGTTTAAGTCACTCAGAAGTTCAGATGTAAATGTAAACATTCCTGCTAGGGTAAGGCTAATTAAATTGAAAGAAAAAGCTTTGCACGTTTGATTTGTGTATGGATTAGCATGAAAATATTATATTAATTCAATTGGCATACTAGATTTTCAAAAGTGATTTGTTTTCTGGTTCTAATTTATAGTAAATATGATAAATGTGTATGGATATCCTTGCTCATGCTCTCCTTGGTAATCAGCACATCAGCTGAGAAGGAGCTAATAAGAGATGACAAACCTTCTAACTGTAGATTTTACCACCAAAGTATGATTCATAGCTCTGTTCACCTAGCCTAGTTCTAGAATTTTAAAAATCCCATTTAAACTCCTGTTACAACTTCTAACTGGTCTCCTCTGTCAGGTTTTTGTCTGTTACTCCATTTTACACAGGGTGCCACATCAATCTTAATAAGTCATAGAACAGTGTCAAGTCCTTAGCATGGTGGCAAGATCCTCACCAATGTAGTCCTGATCCAGTCCACTAATCTTCATTCACCCATTCCTAGATTAGCTAGATCCTTACTCTACTCATCACACATTCACATGTTCTGCCTGTGTGCCTCTGCTCGCATTGTCTAGAATGATATTGACATTATCTTCAACTCTGATTGGAGGCATATAAAAGACAGAATGTTCCATGAATGTTAAATAATCCTGCTAAGAACCTTTAGAGTAAAATCCTTATGGTATATAAATCACAATAAGTACTAGTTCTTCCTTTTTCTCATTCCTTATTCCTTGACAGCATCCAGTATGCAAAACCATTCCATCTTGCTTACTTTGAGACCACATGTCTTTTATATGCTGGTTCCTTGTGGATTGGTTGAAGAAATAAAGAAGCTTTCATGATGTCAGGCAGATGTGCTTGAATCACTACTTATCTTCATCTACAACATATAACCCCTTCCCATAATTTCTCTTTTCATAAAAATTTGACCCCATAATTCCTTTTCTCTAATTCAGGTTTAAGTTTCCATGACATTCCCTGGGAATCATTCCCTATGGACACTTTGGCAGAGGTATATCATCATATCAATGGCTATTTTTATGTTACTGTACTTATTTTTTATACTACTTTTTCCTCTTTACATAGATTATAAATTCACTGAAGGCAGGGATTCTTTCATATCAGAATGTTCAGTATCAAATATAAAGCCTGGCATGAAATAAGGTATACAGTTAATGTTTATCAAAAACTTATAAACATCTGTGCACTTAGACTCTAGACCACAGACATACTTCTGTGAAGTCCTTCATACTTCTGTTCATTGGAAAAATGATCTCCTTCTTCTAAATTTTCACATCATTTCCTTCATGGAATTTATAATTTTCTGCCTTGCAGTGATCTCAGTTTATAGACTTGATTATTTGTCCAGACTAAATATGAACTATTTTAGTAAAAAGGACTTACTTGCTTTCTTAATTAAATAATTAATTGTTTAATTATTATCTGTATTCTCCTGTTTCCCCAGTTTTCACACAGATTGGGAACCTGACAGGCATTCAATAATGTTGAATACGTGGGTGGTTAGGTGATGTATACCACTTTTTCAAACAGATCCACTACTATGTATCAGTTACACTAGAGTATTGGACAATCATCTGATACAAATTCAAGTTGATGAAATCTTTACACTTATCCTCACAGGGAAACACCTTATAGAGTCTACGGTACAGGAAGTGGTGGTGGAGGAGAAGTCGGCACCGGTGGTGTCTGGGGCCATTTATGTTAGTGTGGTACTGTGATTTTCTACAACCATTATTTAACTTGGTTCTGACAAAAGGCCATTAAAACAAGCAAAGTGTGGAGCCTTTGTATTTGGGATTCCTTTTTAGTTAATTTAGTAAATCTTTCTTGAGTAAGAACTATGTTCCAGGTATTGTGCTAGACATGGAAGACACAAGGATAGAAAACTAGATAATTTCTTTGACATATAATCAAGTTTTAATGATGAAAGCCTTGTGTTTTACTAACCCTAGGTCACAAAGTAAGTGCAAGAATTCAGCATACGTTTTCTATTAGTTAAGACAAAATTAAGAAATAATGGATTCCTGCACTCCATTGCATGATCTTTTTTCTCAAATAATTATTTCATCTACCCAGAAGCAGAAATCAGTAAGCAAAACCTTTATTGTAGATGTGAATGTTTTCCAGTGGCAATCAGTATTATATGGAGAAAGAAAAAAGACAAAGAGTTTTATTGAGATTTATTGACAGTCAGCTATTGCCATAGGATCATCTAAACATTTTCAGAAAGGTATGATGAAAATTAGAATCAAATCTGAGATGTTTTTTGTGTTTAAGAAATTATCTTAGACTGTTTGTCAAGAGGTTTCATGAAGAAACAATTCTTGAATCTCAAAACTTAGGTTATTAAGTAAAATAAATACTTCTAATGGAATAATTAATACTTCATACCTTATTTTATTTCTTACAGAGTCCTGCACTAATATGTAGTCTGAATAGTTGATATTATATAACAAAGTTACATTACATATTTTATATTATGAGATTTATATTTTTACCTTAGTATTTTATTGTTCCTGTTCTGTTAGAAAAACAGAAAACAATATAAAAGCAATTTTACGTGGGTTCCCTGACCATGAAGTAGTAGCAGGAAGGAAAACTCACTTGGGTGAGGGGCACCTGGGGTGCTTAGTTGGTTAAGCATCCAACTCTTGATTTTGGCTCAGGTCATGATCTCAGGGTTGTGAGATTGAGCTGCACTTAGGGCTTTGTACTGGGTATGGAGCCTGCTTAAGATTCTCTCTCCCTTTCCCTCGGCCCTCCCCTGCCCACCTTTGTGTGTGAACACTCTCTGTCTCTAAAAAAAAATATATATATATATATTAAAAAGAAAGCACAGGTGAATATTTGTTGTATGGAATTCACAAAGAGAATAAAGCATATGTGGATAATTGGGGAACAGTTATATCAGACATGGTGAACATCTGTCGGGAGCACAGATGTTAACTGCTACTTGGAGAAGACAGAATATTAATTCATAGCAATTATTTTATTTTATTTTTTTAAAGATTTTATTTATTTATTAGAGAGAGAGAATGAGAGATAGAGAGCGCGAGAGGGAAGAGGGTCAGAGGGAGAAGCAGACTCCCCGCCGAGCAGGGAGCCCGATGTGGGACTCGATCCCGGGGCTCCAGGATCATGACCTGAGCCAAAGGCAGTCGCTTAACCAACTGAGCCACCCAGGCGCCCCATAGCAATTATTTTAAATGGTTGGAAGACTTCAGGTTGACAAGACATTTGTTTCCTTTTACCTTTTTTTCCCTCTTCCTTTCTTTTTTCTCTTTTCTCTCTTTTCTCTCTCTCTTTTCTTTCTCTTCTCTTTCTTTCTTTCTTTCTTTCTTTCTTTCTTTCTTTCTTTCTTTCTTTCTTTCTTTCTTTCTTTCTTTCTGCAGGTACTCCATGGAAATACGCAAGCATTTCACTGTGGAAAAATGACAGGCTCATCATTTAAAACTAACTCTGACATGTTGGTGATATAAAGATTTGAGAGCAGTCAGTCTGTCCCAGCCTGACTTACTTAGTCCTGAAGTGCTATACCTGAATGTGAAATAGCACAAAACATGAGGGAGAACCTGGCAATAATAATGATAGTAATTGCTAATACTTGTGTAGTGCTTAGTCTTGCTTTACATAGATTAATATATTTCATCTTCACAATATCCGTGTGAGTAGCTTGCATTATTATCCCGACTTTTTAAATGAGGGAACTGAAGGACAGATAGGTAAATGGAAGAGATGGTAACTGGTGGAGCTAGGGATCAACTCAGGCAGTGTGATTTCAAGAGTTTGTGCTCTTAACCACTAAACTGCAACTTGATGTACATAAATACATACATGTGTATGCATGTGGGTTATGTACATTTGGATATGTGTATGACTATGTAATATGTATAAATCATATACAACTGTGACATGTTCTCCTTTGTACATCTTGTGCTTAGTGCTTTTCCTAAAATGCGGCATCACACTTTGATGAATATAAATAATAATCCACTTATTTATTCATTCATCATGCTTTGGTTAATATAAAACCTATATTGTTGGTGAATGAATGCATCAGTAAATGAATGAGAGAATTAATAGATGCCAGAATACAATGCTTAAAAATATGAATAAGCAAATTAATTAATAATTCAAGGAATATTTATTGAGTATCAGCTTTATTCCAGAAGAAAAAAAAGAAAAAGAAAAAGGGGAGAGGCCCCCGAATTCATGAGTTCATACTATAGCAGTTTTGGAGATGAAGGGCAGAGCTCCCTAAGTCCGGTAAAATATTACAAAGCAAAGCTGGTGAGAAGAGATGGGCCAGTCCAAAGTGGTGCCCAAATCTAGCTGCTTATTAGAATCAATTAGCAACCTTTTACAAAAGATCCCTTGCCAGTGCTCATTCTAGAAGACCTGAATCCAAATCTTGGGGACTACCTGCCAAGCCTATGAAATTGTTCCTGATGATTCTCATGTACAGCCATGTTTGAGAGCCACCAGTCAGACAAAGAGAGATGTCTGGAAAGCCTTTTCAGAGGGGAGCATTTTCTGTTTGAGCCTTGATAGTCTGAGGCTTTGCTAGGCTAGAACAATGTGGGAGTAATGGATAAGTATGGGACAGAACCCAGCAGAAGGGCAGGAATGGGGAGGAAAGGCAAAGAGAAAATTGCTGGAGACTGAGAGACTTCTTGGCGGGAGAGTTGTGTCTTCCTCTGCTTCTGCAATCCTTTGAGCCCCTGGGCCCTTTGTCTCCAGCTATCTGCCTTGTCTCCCTTGCCAGAAAGGGATTAAAATACTCAGCCAGTTGTAAGGTGTTCTGGATTTACTTAGGATAATGGCCTTTATTGATTGTGGTTCTCTGCCTTAGGCCTCATAGGATGTTTCAGCTTCAACTTTGACTTCAGACTCATACTTCCCTAAATAGCTTCTAAATGGATTTTAAAATGCTTCATCTAAATTACTTAAAGGCTTACCTCAGCCACCCCATCAATTTCTAGAGAATGAGCTCTTGCCAACAATCAAGATTTTGTAGCACTTTGCAAGCCTAGTAAAAGCTACAGCCCTTGCCCTAAGGTGTTTTCCTCTGTGAAGTAGGTGTGACTGGGTACTTAAAAATACATAAAATGCTACGGTTTGGAATTGGTTCTAGAAGTGTTGATTCTCTCCCTGTCATTAGAGCTGTTAACTACTTTACTGAGCGTTTCATTCCTTTCCAATCTGACAATACGGTGGCTATAACATTTTGTGTTGCTTGTACTAAGAGACTGTACAGTACTTTCAAAATGATCTGAAGAGAGTCATTAGATGTTTTGACTATTGTCTTTGTTGAATAATAATAACAGTAGCTAATGCTTCTAATAGCTAGCACTGTTGAACATTTTCTATGCACTAGCCAATATTCTTAGCACTTAGCAAGTATTAATTGATTAAATGTTCTCAATAACTCAATGAGAGAGGCAATTTATAATTTTCAATTTATAGATAACAAATTCATGTCACGGAGTTATGTAACTTGACCTGGGGCTCTAAGCTTTCAAGGGGCAGACCTGGGATATAAATCTAAGCAGTATGGTTTCAGAGCCTGCGTGCTTAATATAAAACAAACATGGTTTGTGTCTCAGTTCTCACACTTCTGATGTTTTGACATTATAAGAATATTTTGTGAAATATTTACCAGTCTCTGATACATCATAGTCAATACATACTAGATATTATGCTAATTATAATATTTTCTAAAAGGTGAGATGAATTATTTGAATAACCTACCATGTTTTTGAGTTCTAATCCTATTATCTCATTAATATTCATAAAAAAACTTGCATCTATAATGACTCATTTTATTTATTTATTTATTTATTTTTATTTATTTGAGAGAGAGGAGAGAGAGAGATCACAGAGGGAGAGGGAGAAGCAGACTCCCTGCTGAGCAGAGAGCCAGACACAGGGCTCTATCCCAGGACCCTGAGATCATGACCCTGGCAGAAGGCAGACACTTAACCGGCTGGGCCACTCAGGCTCCCTCAGCACACTCATTTTACAGATATTGAATTGGGAACTCAGGGTAGTTAAGTGAGTAGTCTCAAGTCACATAACCAAGAAGTGGTAGAATCGGAATTATAACCAAGATTAACTTGTTTTTTTGTTGTTGTTGTTAAAGAAATAGCCTTTCTTTTGACTGCTGAGTGGTGGCAAGTCCCTCATTTAGACTGGCACAGTTAAGAGGACTTTTTTATGAATAATTCAAATATGTCATTATGTCTACAACATGCAACATGAAAGGTTCACAAATATTTAATACACAGTAGAGGAGCTATTGAAAGGATAAAGTCAAATTTAACTAGTTAAACTTCTAAGAGTTTGCCTATGGTTACAAAAGGAACATCTTGTAAATGTAATTTTGAATCTAGGGGATTTAAAAATAAAATGTTACAAAGAAAATGAGGGTGTTGATTTCTCCCTACACAGCTCAGTTGCATAGAATACAAACAACGTGTCAGTAAAGATAGATGGCTCAAAGGGGGGAGTTTAGAAGCGCCTGTGAGTGCTTAGATGCAGCAGCTCCCATTGTCTGACCAGACATCTATTTGCTTGCTGCCACTGGGCTGGATGATGCTTCGGGATATATATATATCCAGTAATAATAGGTAATCCCATTTTATGCATCTGATATGAACTCTGAACTGTGTAAATAGCACCAAATAATAGCTCTCATTTTTTAATACTCTTAAACAACCAGACGCAATTCTAGGTGTTTCCATACAGCAATCCTATTTTCTCCATTTTTCAATTAAAGAAACTAATGTTCTGATAGGTTATTAACTTTTTTGGGCTTATACAGCTAATGTTAGATATGATATCTGATTTCACGTCCATGCTTTCTCTACAGTTTCTGTAGCCTCCAAAGAAATAAGAGATTTCAAACAAGTCCTACAATTTGGAAAAGGAGGATAACTTTCTCTCATGCTCTTTATCTCTCTCTCAACCTCTCTACCTCTCTCCACTCCCCTCCCAAGAGTAACAACTAAGACTTTGCTGTTTACATCTTACAACACATTCTCCTGAGTTTCCCAGACACAGGCCATGACACCCATAAGCCAGGTTACTTTTTTTTTTTAAGGATTTATTTATTTTTAGAGAGAGCACACAGGTGGGAGGGGCAGAGGGAGAGGGAGAGAGACACTCAAGCAGACTCCTAACTGAGTGCAGAGCCCAACATAGGGCTCCATCCCATGACACTGAGATCACAACCTGAGCTGAAACCAAGAGTTAGAGGCTTAACTGACTATACCACCCAGGTGCCCCAAGCCAGGTTGCATTCATATGTGTTCTCAGTTCTATTCCTGGGAGATTCTGATCAGTAACTAAGGGCAAGTCCCCAATATTTATATCTATATAAATGTCCTTTGGTCACTCTGATGCACAGTCAAGTTTTGGGAACCAGCTCCAGATACTGGTTGATAGTCTCTGCTACAAAATGCCACGATGACCCCTCTCAACTGTTCCCTTCTGTCTGTATCATAGTGTCTTCTTCATTGTACCACAAGCGATAAAAACAAGAGGTTTCCAATACTCAGAAACTTATTGCATACTTGTTCCTATAAAAGATGAGAGCAGTTACACAAAAATGTCTCGATCATTTTTAAAGTGTCATGTCTTTGCTCTCTCAGGATCCTTTACCAGAGAAAAACATTCATATTTCTTCTGGTTCCCCTAATAATAATACTAAAAATAAAATGAAATGAAATGAAATGAAAAAGACTCTTTATGTCTCTAGTCCATTGTCAACTTTAATTCATAATAGTCAGTATTAAAGCAAGCCTATGGTCCTTAGGAAAGATAACTGATGCCTAGACTTTTTTTTTTCCCCTTTTGTTCCTACATTTGATTTTCTCATGTTCCATCAAGGTTTCCTAAATTTGTGTAGTCCAGATTCCAGCCTCAGGCATATCTAAATGTGTTAATTTAATACTTTATCATCTCTTCTTTGCATTCTTCATGGAGAATAGATAGTTTTATATTAAGAAACCACAATAAATTGTTTCCTGACAAGGAAAGATTGATTCTGGGAAACTCCATCCAACACATTAAATTGATTTTTCTCATTTTGTACTGAAATCACAAAATCTTTGGTGAAATGTATATTCAGGGTCTCCCCTATAGGGATACTGGTTTGAAAGGAATGTTTACAGTATTTCCTTTCATGTATCTCAGCCTGCAAGATAGAAAAGATCATATAAGTCTGGAGATTGTCCTGAATCCAGCATAGAAAACCAGGAAGATGGTACCAGAAGCAGATCTGGGAGATCACTAGGGCTAACAGCTGTCTCATATCAGAGATGTCACTTACATTTCCTGAGCCTCAATTTCCTCCTCTGTAAAATGGACATAATGTGTGTTATAGGTTCTTGAGGAGGTTTACTGAGGTGAAGAGTATTGTCAAATACAGTTTTCAAATAGTTAAAAATTAGACTCTTTCCAATATAGAATGAAAGTGTGTTAATTTACTAAATCATTAATAAGGAAAACAGAAAGTTGATAAATCTACTACCAAGAACAGTTGAAAAACTGTGTATTTACATGAGTTTTATTTGAATAAAGAATGTTAGACAAAGATTTTTAGGTTAATTACAAAAATGGTTAATGTTACTTAAGACAATATAATTAATAACCTTTGGGTTACCTTTACTTCTTAACCTATATCTACAGATTTTTACTTAACCTAAATCTGAGGCTCCACAGTATTGAGCTCAAATAGCAAAGTCAAATGCTGATATATTATCTTTAAATTGTGTATAATCTCAGCTGGGTCCCCTTTCAGAATATCTACAAGATCAAAACTATTTTCATAATAACGCTGAGTTTTTATTTGCCTCTTTCACTCTCATTCACTCATGAATGGAGTTTTTCAGAGGCTACATAATGTATGGTATTGTAACAGATTAAACGTAGGAACAGAAATGAGAATCCAGCTGTCTTCTCTTAAGCCAGACATTAATGAGATTTATAAAAATGTAAAGCAATGTTATTCTTTTCACTAATTTGTCATTTGTTTTGGAAAATGTATTTCTTTTATAAAAATAAGTAATTTGTGTCAGCATTAAATTATAGTTATGTTTAAATTAATAAACATATATTTTTTAGATTATAGTTTAGATTTCCAGTGTGGTAAAAATCAATAGATATAACCCACCAAATGCAAACCCAGTTTCTAAGGGAAAAAAGAGGTTTTAAGAATAGAATACTTGAGAACTATTATCCTAGAAAATTAAATAAGATTGGTTAGACTTGTTAAAAAATGCACAAGTATAACATTGAAAAGACATGTTTTACTCTCTTTTGCCTGAATTCCACATTTTGGACATTTCTTAAGTGAGCTAAGGGCATAACAAAGTGTCTGCTACCAGAGCAGAAGCTCTACTATTATTTACCTTCTCATTCTTTTTCTTCCATTTATTTCTAGTGGAACAGTCTAGTTACAAATTGGCCATTATTTTGAGTCTAAAGTAGGATAATGGAGGGGAGAATCACTCCTTGTTTAGAGCAGTCCAAGTCTCTCCCAGGTATCTCATGCTGATGGCTAAGTTCTAAGCTCTGAGAAGATAACCCTGTGGCCTTTGATTTCCAGAAAATTCACATGCAAAGTTTGAGAACTAGCCACTTTTATGGTCAGACTCTTTTGCTTCCCCATACAACAGTTTTTTAGATGACAGTTACTCATTGGTCATTGTGCTAGAGAATATGAATAGGAAGAAGCATAAAGCCTAGGGCCAGATTCAGTAGTTTGCAATGAATGAGAGCAACCATTCCAAGAAAACCTTTAGGATACTGATCTTCACTCCTGGTGTGACTCCTTCAGTGGGCTTCTATTACATAAGGCCCTGCATAACCTGACCTTGTCTGTGTCCTGGGATCTCAGCCTCAAAGTCGCTCACTCTAGAAACTCGGCTAACATCTCAGATTTTTCTACCTCTTCCAGTTATCCACTCTCTGGCACCTTGTACTTTGTAGCCCATAGAGCATTGTATTTTGTTAAATATTTGTGTAAAAAAAAGAATTATTTGCTCAATAATTCTTCGGACTTTTAGTCAATTGACCTCAATGAGGACAGAAAATGTGTTTGGTTTGCTACCATAGCCTTCCATCTGGTGACAGTGTTAAGTATTTGTTGAATAGCAAGGAGGAAGGAAAAGTCAGCAGTGAAAGGAGTGAGATTGGTGGGGAATACTAAAAAATAGAAAAGCATAAATGATGGAAGGATCTCTAAGTGGCTTATTGTTCCTGAAGCTTGAAGTTAAATATATGGGGAAGATGATTAGGGGCATAAAGTTCCATTTCATCCATCTGAAGTCATTAATTTATTCCATCAATTCTTTTCTTTCCTCAATCATTAACTATTTATCTAGTGTCCATTGCATGCAAAAGATTTTTAAGTAATAAAATGACTTAACAGTTCGAACAAGTCAAAATAAAACCTCTTGTCAATGAGAGTTGATATTTCAGCTAAGGATATAAAATATATAACTTTGAAATGATAAGATAGCAATTATAAGGTAAATATAAAAAGCAGGCCTTGGAAATCTCATTACAGACTTTATATAAATCTGGGAAAAAAAGTATATGGATACCTAGCAGTATTTCTTAGCAAAGGTGATATTTTATTAGATATCATTTGCCCAACACCTAACCTAATACCTGGCATAAAATCAGCTTTCATTTCAAATTGTGTAATGATGAATAAAATTCACAAAAGGGATAGGGATCAGAACCTAGAAAATGACATAGTCATCATCATCACCATCTTCATCTTCATTATTGCATTAGCTGTATATTTTGAATTTCATATGTATACTAGGTACCAAACATTGCATTATGCAATTTGCATAAATTATCTCAAATTATCTTCACAATTCTTCAAGGTAGGAATACTTTCTCATTTTCAGATAAGGAAAGTAATGTTCAAGAAATTCAAGTTGCTTTTTCAAGGTTGATTGTTAGCAAGGTTAGAGTCTATAACAAAACTGAGGTTTGTATGATAGTGATGCCTGTCCTTTTGCCACTAAACCATGCTAGGAAAAAAAAAAAAAGGGAGACGTTATATCCCAGCTATACAAGGTGATTTATTAAAAGGAAAGCTATAAATTAATTAGATCAAATAGATTTATATTTTAAAGAGTAAAGCACAAGCGTTGTCCTCAGACTATGCAAGAGTCCATCATTCTAATAATACTCAATTTTCAATATTGTCAGGACATTGCAATGTAATTAAATATGTTAATTTTAAGCATACGTATATCATCACATGGCCATTCTTTGGGGAAAATGCTTTATATGCTTTATTAATTTTTGTTAGATATCAAAGACCAGGTTCTGACCATTTGAAATAGACAACTATATTTATAACTCACATTTTTTCCAATATGGCAATCAAATAATTAATTTGAGGAAAAAGAAGCAATATTTCTTTATTAGCCATTAAATAAATCAAAGGTAAATCTTCTACCATATAGCCTTACCTAATGAACATTACCATTTGTGGTTATTCTTTCTTCTCATTTATTTTTAATGAGTTAAGTGAAAACACTGATTTAACAAAGTGATCATACTCTAACCTGTAAAGAGACATAAATACATTCCCTATCATCATATTAATGTGGTGATGATTTATATTTCATCAACTGAACTACATAAAAGTGGAGAGTTAAAATAAACTCCTTTATGCCCAGTCACTAAATTCTTCTATACATGTCATTAAAATTAAGTGTAGAAGGAAATTCACAACTATATCAGAAATTGAGTTCAATTAGGGACTCATTATGAAGGCACAGTGAAATTGATTTGCAGCTGTTTCTTTTTGGGCTTCCATTTTCTAATGTTAATAATAAAATTTTAAATCTGACAAGGAGAGTCATTAAAGTGCTTCATAGGAAGGGTTATTCATTCCTTCAGAAGTGTATTATCTGGAACTTACTCCCTTCTGCTACCAAGATTTGTCATGTCCAAGAGATTAATGATGTCGAATATAAACTAGATGGCTGACATCAGTTACCATGATCCACATTCTCAGTAGATTTATGTGCCATATTATTGTTCTTTTATACCTTAAAAAAATTCTCCTTCTTTAAAAACAATATTACCTTTAGGAGATTGGTGCTGTCTATTGTACAGGCCATGTCCTGGTACCCAGAAATTGGTCCCTTGTGATACTGTGGTGAAAATAGTTCTCAAAATTATATAAATTTGTAGTGCATATACATGTGCAACATAGCATGTGATTCTGGTCAAATAATCAGTAGAAGGTCAAAATGACCCTAGGAAGAGTTCAAAGAAGAACATGCATGAGATTCCAGGCACAAGATTTTCAGCCAGCTTGCAAGATACAAATAAGATGTATTCAAAGTATAAACTGTCATCAAGGGTATGACTAGGGTATAGGTATGTCTACTGTCTCACACAACAAAAATGTGTTAGTTTTCTATTTTTATAACTATAAATTTAGCAGCTTAAAAAGAATCATATCTATTATCTCAGTTCTGTGGGTCAGAATTCCACCTTTGTACAGCTAGATCCTCTGCTCAGTGAATCACAAGGCTAAAATCAAGCTGTCAGCTGGGCTGTGGTTCTCATCTGGGACTTGGAGTCCTGTTCTAAGCTCTCTGCTAGTTGGCAGAATACAATTCCTACCCATGCTTTTTACATGGCTCTCTACATCTTCAAGTTAGTAATGTGGTGCTGAATCTTTTTTATGCTTTGAATCTCTCTGACTTCCCATTCTGCCTTCCTCCTTCATCTTTTAAAGTAAGTTTGTATATGGAAAAAAAAAAGCAAGAAACCAGTGAAGCTGTAAACTGTCATTTTTCCATAAAAAAATAAATCACCACTGGTAGATTTGGCCGAAGGGGCAAATCTATTTGTTTCCCATTTGACATTTATTAATACACTGCATGTGATGTGTTTTATTGAAATACACAATTACCCTCAAACTCAAGAAAAAATAAAGTTTAAAGAACATAAAACTTGAATTTCACACAGTGAGAAGTAATTTCTGTAATTCATTAAGCGATAGTCTTGTCTTGATTAAATATAGAGACTCCAAAGTTTTCATAAAATCTTGAATGACAGTTCAGTACTAGGTGGATAAATAAAATGGAAGATTACATATGGAGGCATCAGTTATATTTTGAGGCTGACATCTATTCACTTTCAGTGGCATGATGCTTAGCTAGAAGATGGAGGGATCATCAGTATGAGATATGTGGCCTGGATTAGGCTCTTCTGTAGTATATATTTGTCTTCCTCAAGTATTTGAAAACAATGTTAATTTTTTTAGTTCATGCAGCTCATATCTATACCATTTGAACAGTAATGGAAAGGCTAAATAGGTTCGTGCATGAAATATCTATAAAAGCACAAAAGTAGAAAACAAGTGCTGAGATACAGGTTCACCTGGATTTTATTCAATCTGACAACTCAAAATGAGTAAAAGAATCTCTGAATTCTGATTAAACTGTAAATGCCTTTGAATTATTATTATCATCAGTTGAAGTTGTTGACAATGTACTTAGCACTAGATAAGACACAGGAGAAGTAACTTCTGCCTGAGGGTTTTTAAATCCATATTGTATTGAGTGCATGCTGTGTGAAATGTAATTCATCCAAACTTGACCAAACATTTTCATTTAACTTCTATTTATGGTATTGGGCAGAAAGGTACTTACTTTAAAGTAAAGCAGTTTAGTGTGCTTTATTAATGCATATGGCAAATAAAGCCAGTCTCCTTCCCATGGAGGGAAACTATGTTAGAGACTGCAAATCTTAATTCCATAAAGCCATTTTTGGAAGTATTTTCCAGTAGGAATAAAAGATCAAGGTGAATTTGGATGATTCAGTTTAAATCATTTCAAACGGAGAAATCCACACAAAATTCTCATCATCGTAAGAGCACTATATATTTAGCAGAGGGAACTGATTTTTATTTAATGTGTACTCAAAACCAAGTACTCAGCTTACATGCCCTCCATATTTTAAGGAATCATCAAAATGCTATAAAATGTAAATATCTTTATTTCTTTTTATAGAAGAAGAAACTGGGATGCAGGGCTTTCAAATCAGATGTCATAGTTCTCCCGTAGGTGATCCAAGTCTGATTCCTCCTTGTTCATTTATACTTCTTCCCTATTAGAAGTCCTTCATAAGGAATTCCATGAGAAATAATGAGATTTTTCTCATATTACTTTGGAATTCTGAATGAGATAATATGTGCCCATGGAGTTACTCAGATTTCCTATTTTATCAATTCCTTAACTGTTCATAATCAAGATACTTGAGTACCTAAAAACTGATTAGAATTCTGAATCACTGAAAG
The DNA here is from genome assembly GCF_009762305.2 of Zalophus californianus. Classification (NCBI taxonomy): domain Eukaryota; kingdom Metazoa; phylum Chordata; class Mammalia; order Carnivora; family Otariidae; genus Zalophus; species Zalophus californianus. Next base: position 50,920,323 of record NC_045605.1, read on the forward strand.
ATTGAGACAATTATTTTATTAATTTTAAAGTCATTGGGTTGCCTATGGGAGGGTTTTTGAAATAAGCCTTTACATAGCTTGCTTCTGTTCCCCTTGCATTGACTGGAACCTACTATATGATTTTACAGACTGCAAAGGAGGCTGGGAAGTGTAGTCCAGTGGCAGCCCCAGGAAAAAGGGTAAACAGTTTTTGTTTTTTTTTTTTAAATAGCAAGCAGGCTGTATTACATTTTCTTATTATCTTCTGTTCACTCTTAACCAACTCCATCTATTCTTCACAAAACAACTATTTCTAGACCATCATGACCAATTTCAGATGTGCTTTTCTTTAGAAGACTTTGTCCTACCTCATCTGGATTAGATGTTCCTTCTATGAACTTTTATTACATCTTGTGTGGACTAAAATCACAGGACTTTTCATAAAACAATTTAGTGTCTTCTCAACAAATGAGTTTTATCTCTGTGTTTCCAAAATTTGACATAACACCCAAAATTCAGAGTGTTGACTAAAGTGCATTAAAGATTTCTAAAACATCAGTTTTCTCTTGATTACAAAAATAGTAAATAAACATCTTTTTAATTTACCTGTTTTCATTTGTATTGAATCTAATATAAATAATTGCAAAATAGTAATGACAAACAACATTTCAAGATATCTTTAATAACTACAATGTGTTCTAGAAATATCTTCAGTTTCTATTAATGAGAAAGTTAAAGGTACTGCTAATGGTATTGGGGTTTTCTGCTTAAATTTATAATTGAAGGAAATCCTAAATTTCAGGAAGAAGTTAGTGAAAATAAACTACAGGGTTATTCTTTTTATCCAAATTCATAGGCCCTGAAATCTTTGTGGACCTTAAGCTCAGAATTCATGTGTTAAATCCTAAATTGTTTAAGATACAGATTTTATATAATTGATGTTTGTCTTTCCATGGTCTTTAAAGAAAATCACTTCAGAAAAAATTATTTATTCATTCTTTATATGTTAGGAACTATATTCCAAAATATGTGTTTGAATTATTTCATTGTCTTCATAACAACTATCAGATAAGAAAGCAGGTTTTGTGCAGTTAAGCAGTTAACCTAAGACCACAAAGTTAGCAAGAAGGAAAGTGAGAACAGAAACCCAAGTATGTTTGAGCTTGGCTGTTATTTTACACACCGTGGCCAAAGATGACATGATGGTACATTAAAAAAAAATTCTGGGTTCAAATCTTATCTCTTCCACATCAAAATGTGTAAACTTACACAAACAAATCATTTTTTATCACTAAGCATATTATTTAAAAGTCAGTATAATATCAAATCAATTACTTTTGTGAAATCATTTCATAATCCCTAATGATTAAATTCTGACAAAACTCAATTGAGAGACAGTCTTGCTCTATTTTTTCCCCTGAATTCAGATCATAATAAAAGCATTTTTAAAGTAAACTACCTAAAGGGTCAAACTATTATAATCTAGAGAATCTTGCAGTAGTCACTTTTTCTTCTAACTGCATTACAAGTTCTTAGTTTATACTTGGATCATTATTTTTTTCCAGTTAAATTACATGAAGCATTAATTATGTTAATTTGCTAGGCAATGATATTCTGTTTCGCATAGTAACTCATTTCAATTAAATTCTTCTATGAAAAAACCCAGATATTCTAATCCCTTGTATCAGGTTTTGCTCTGTAACAAATCACCGCAAAATTTAGTACGTAGACAACAACAGGCTTTTTTGCTCACTCTTCTGCCTGTTGGCAATTTGTGCTGGGTAAAACTAAGCTGCAGCTATGGGCACCTGAGGGGGCTGGCTGAGTGCTAGCCTTAGCTGGCATACCTCATTTCTGCTCCATGTGGTTCCCCAGTCTCTGATAACCTTCAGCTTGTTCACATATCGGCCAGGCTGGTTGCCAAGCAAGAGCAGAGAAGAGGAAAAGAACTCTTGAGGCCCAGACTAGGGATTAGCAAATCATTGTTTCTGCCACATTCTCTTTATTGGTCAAAGTAAGTCACAAGGTCAACCCAGCTTCACAGCGTGGAGAAATAAATTTTACTTCTTCATAGGAAGATCGCAAAGTCACTGTGCAAGTGATGTAGATACTAAGATGGGAAAGATGGAGGTCATTTTTGTAGTCTTCCACAGTATCTGCATCTATTACAGTATATCTACCACAGTATCTATTACAGAATAGAGAATGTAGAATCAAATTAAATTACTTGACTGACATCCTAAGTAGTAGAGTTATCATTTAACCTCAGGCCTCTCCTATCCAAATCCATTTTCTTCTAAGTAGAACACCATCATTTTTAATCAAATTCCAAATTTTCCTTCTTCTTTGACAGATAGTTATATGTATAATTTATATATATTATGTATTATTTATATGATTTTATGTATAAATATATGTATACAGTCATCTGTCAAGAAGGAAGAAAATATACATATAAATAAATATGTATATTTATTTTCACAGATGCTTCAGTGGCTCAAATAATTTTTAACTTTTTATTATGCTTGTCTCCTTAGATGTTATTAAAAAAAAAAAAAAAGTAAAACAAGAGACCAGCAAAGGGAGAAGGAATAGGGAAGAGAAGGAACCCAAAATGCTCCACTGGGTACCATAGAGCCCAGTAATGAAGGGATTGTGCTCATGTTGGGAGAATTCCTTCCTCTGGAGGACTTCATGGGCTCTGTTATTTTTAATCAGTCTTCTATACAAATTAGTGAGTGTAACTTCATCAAGGAATCCAAGAGCAGAAATGAAAACTGAATCCGCATCTTTTACTCCAAAGAACCAAGTCAAAGAAGGAAGCATATTGAGATTCTAAAATGAGATCCCAAACTGGCAGAATTGTACTTTATCTTATAACCAGAAGATATAGATTTTCAAAGGCATGTGTTCTATAAGTTTTTACCTACTCCATACAGACCAATGTTTCATACAAATAATAATATTAATTCAGTCATTCTGCCCTTATGCCAATATCATTTTTTTAGACATCTACTTGGGATTAAGGTAAAAAAAATAGATATTAATTAAAGATATATGACAGGGGCACCTGGGTGGCTCAGTCGTTTGGCATCTGCCTTTGGCTCAGGTCATGATCCCAGGGTCTTGGGACCGAGCCCCACATCGGGCTCCCTTCAGCGGGAAGCCTGCTTCTCCCTCTCCCACACCCCCTGCTTGTGTTCCCTCTCTGGTTATCTCTCTCTCTCTCTGTCAAATAAATAAAATCTTAAAAAAATATATGGCAATTATATTCAGATATATTTAAAAATTAATACATTATACTGTGCCTATAACTTAAATTATGTTGCTTTTATTATCTTGTACAGTTTTCCCATACATGTCTGTATAGTTGACACAGCCAGTATTGTTTTCTCTAATTTATTTTGTCACATGAGGAAATTGAGACTAAGATAAGGTAAGTGATTTTCCCACCACCTCCTGGTAGATGCATTCTAAGCACTTTAAAAAATGCAAACATTCTGTCTGAATTGGAAAAATAATAATTCATAACTAACTGGAATTTGGTGAAAACTGTGTTGCAAAATACATACATTCTCTTTCTCTAAGAAGCTTAAAGACCTTGTGAGTAGTCACAATAAGAGGATGAGAGAAGGATCGGGGGAGAAGATATGTGAGTACAAGTGCATATCACTTGAGGGAAGTGTGCAGAGTATGCATTTTGGCAGTGGACGTATCCTAATCTTTCTCAGGGACAGAAAGTATCCTCAAGTGCAGGGGAAGCTAAAATTGTCCTCCCTTATTTTCAGATTTCCTAGGCTTCCTACCTCTCTCTGGCTGTGTTCCAGTGATTTATTTCATTTTGGAGAATACGATGAGATTCTCAGTGGTATTTTATTCCCATCACTTGAGTATTTTGTTGTCAGTTTTCTTTTATCCCTTTTACATGGCTTTGCTTCTGTTGGCTTGTTTTTACTTTTGCATTGCTTCTCATTTCTAGGATACTCAGCTGAATCTTTTCATTGTTAGTTTGCCAGTGTTTTTTTTTGTTTGTTTGTTTGTTTGTTTTTGCCATTAAAGTTAGATCATTCCAAAAATGTACACACCAGTCTTTATTTTGAAATAAACCTTTTCTTTCATGAAATAGTCAATGATGGTATCATAGAGGTTTATGCATGGGCTGCAGACAGTTAAATTTAGACAATATCTTTTAAGACTCTCAGACCTAGTAAGAACTGAGAATAATATTCATTTCTGTGACGTCTGATTTGGACAATGATAGGGTTGGTGATGCTTAAGGAAGGAGTTAAAGAGTGACAGTTGAAGATTATGGAATAAAATAGATGCCTCTGGAGATTTTTTTTAAGCCAAGTTTTAATTCTTTCATAATTGGTCTGACAGCATTTCCTTTGGAATGGCTTTGTCTTCCCTATGTTAATTCTCAATAAGACCTTGGCAGTAACTTGAGGAATATGGTCTATTTTTTCTGAAGCTAGTAACTGGAAATACCCAACCTGGGTAGGTAGTAGGGATTCAGCCATATAGGCTTAGTGTGAGGTGTTGAGGATCAGGGAGTAACTAGGGAATTAAATAAAATTTAAAAAATATTGTATGTCAGGATCAGTAGCCACTTATACAATAAAACATATCCTAAAACAAGAGAACAAAAATTTCTATTTCTAGTTATAATGGAGTAGCTTTTATCAGACAAGCACTTTGTTTTAATTCAATTTACTAAAAATAAAAAAAAAGTTTACCCATTTCTCCTACTCCTACCCCCACCTCTGATAGTCACCAATCTACTCTCTGTATCTATGAGCTTTTTTTTTTTTATTAGACTCCACATATAAGGGAAAAATCATATGGTATTTATCTTCCTCTATTTGACTTCTTTCATTTAGCATAACTCAACGTCCATCCATATTGTTGCAAAGAGCATGATTTCATTTTTATGGTTGAATAATATTCCATTGTGTATATATACTACATGGATAAGTCCATTCACCCACTGATTGACACTTAGGTTGTTTTCCATATATTGGCTATTGTAAATAATATTGCAATGAACATGGGGGTGCATATATTTTTTTGAGTTAGTGTTTTCATTTTCTTTATACAAATACCTACAAGTGGAATTGCTAGATCATATGGTAGCTCTATTTTTAATATTTCGAGGAAACTCCATACTGTTTTCCACAGTGGCTGCACAAATTTACATTCCCACCGACAGTGCACAACTGTTCCCTTTTCTTCACGTCCTTGCCAACACTTGCTATTTCTAGTCTTTTTGATAATAGCCATTCTAATAGGTGTGAAGTGATATTTTATTGTGATTTTGATTAGTATTCTGCTGATGATTAATGATGGCCTCTTTTTGTGTACCAGTTGTCCATCTGTATGTCTTTTTTTCTTTTTTAAGATTTTATTTATTTATGTGAGAGAGAGAGAGCAGAGAGCACAAGTGGGGGGTGGAGGGGCAGAGGGCAAGGGAGAAGCAGATTCCCCGCTGAGCAGGGAGTCTGAAGAAGGGCTGGATCCCAGGACCCCAAGATCACTACCCAAGGCGAAGGCAGACGCTTAACTAACTGAACCACCCAGGTGCCCCTGTATGTCTTTGATTAAATGTCTATTCAGATCATCTGCCCATCATTTAACTGAATTTTGTTTGTTTTTGCTATTAAGTTGTAAGAGTTCTTTACATGTTCTGGATATTAGCTACTTACTACATATTTTTATATATTTATAGTTATATATGCCCTTGTACTCAGACAAGCTCTCTTGAGAGGAAAACTAGATATCATGGTAAAATGCAAAACACAGCAAGTAGGACTTGAAGGTCCCAGACTCCAAGGAGAAAGAAATATACTGAGGTTGTTTTGATATTTTTTGCTTTTATAGCCTTTAGAAATTTGCTCATTCATAAGCAGTGCGTAGCTTAGAAAATGAGTAGAAGTAGTGGTTCAGAACTTTCATTGCTTTCATGGGCAGGGGAGAAAAAAACTGTAGTTTGGGATTACCAAGGCAGTGAGACCTCAAGAGAAAAGGTCATCTTTTTCTTGTAAAAGGAACAACTAAGAGGTGAACCTTACATTTTTATTAATTTCTCTTCAGGCAGTTTTTGACTCCAATTTTCTGACTTTGGCAGGCAGGTAGAGGTTGAATATCTAATATTAAGAAATATTAGATAAGAAGTTAAGAAACTACTGATTTGGTGAACTCACAGTACTGGCGAGACTAAAAAAAGAATTGTTCAAGGTTTGTCAAAGACTAGAGGCTCTGATAAATACATTGGTTTTTGTAGAATTATTTCAATTCCCGTTTCAATGAAGGTCATGTGTCCTAGTTATGTTTAAGTCATTGGAAGAAAAATAAAGTATCTCTAGAAGAAGAATTTTTTTTTTCACAATGTTCACTTGTCAATTTTAAAATCCAGGAATGCTAAGATAAGACCAAATGGCCTAAGACCAATAGGAAAAAGAAATATAGAAACTGGTCTACAGGTGATCTAAATACTGGAAATACCAGGCAGTCTGTTAAATATATATGATTAATATTATCAAAAAATAGATGACAAAAGGGAGCTTCTCACCAAAGAATAGACATCTATTTTTTTTAAATAATCACATAGAATGATTACAGATGAAAAGTCCGATAACTGAAATTGAGGACATAATAGATTGAATTAATCAAATTCAATACATCAGAAAGAAAATTAGTGAACTAAAAAATGGGTCTATAGAAAATATCCAGACTGGAACACACCAAAAATGTCTGACATAACTATAGTTTGTGTCCCATGAGAATAAAAAGTTTAAAAACAATATTTGAAGAAATAATAGCCAATATTATTCCAAAACTGATGAAAGGCACGGTAATATTCATGCATGGTTTCAAGATTAAAAAACAAAGACAAAAACTCTAATTTTGGGTAGGTATTAAAAGTTATCATCACAAGAAAAAAACATTTAACTATGTGTGGTGATGGTTGTTAACTAGACTTAACTGTAGTGATCGTTTCTCAATATATACAAATATTGAATCATTATGTTGTACACCTGAAACTAATATAATGTTATATGTCAATTATAACTCAGTAAAAAGTAAAAAAGTCTACAAACCCTAATCAGAATAAATTTAAAAAAATTCCACACCTAGACACACCATAATAAACACAATAAAAACCAAAGACAAATAGAAAACTTGAAAGCCTCCAGAGGACTGCAGACACATTGCCCATAAAAGTGTATAAACAAACCTAATAGCTCACTTTTGTACAGAAACAATGGAATCATAAGAAAACGTAATGTCATATTTGAAGTGCAGAAAGAAATAACTGCCAACCCAGTGAAAGGAAACTTCATAATTACATTTTTAGGCAAATAAAAACCCCAAAAATTGCCAACAGAGTAGCATTAAAAAAAATGAGAGGTGTTAAGACAGAAGTAATTTTCTTCTAAAAGAAATTCAGAAAGAAATAAGAGAAAAAAAGTAATCATGAATAAATCTACATCAATCAGTAACTGTGCAAAGCAATGATAATTAGCCTTAGTTTTAAAAATGAGTGGAATTAAAATTTGTGTCAACAAAGACATAAAAGGATTGAGGAAATAAATGAAGTTAAAGTGACTTAATGCCCTTTTATTGTTAATGAAGCAATAAAGGTTCTACATATAAGTAGTTTATAATAGGGAAATAGCCTCACTCTCACTATTTTCTCCTGTCATTGAACTGCATCACTGCATCCTCTCATTAGGACTGGAAAGAAAGAAATAAGAATATCATTATGTGCGGACAACAGTATACATTGAAAATTAGAAAATATCTATAAATAAACACATACAATTAAAATGTAAATTTAACAAGGCTACTGCATAAAATTGTATTTCTATTTACTGGCCACAATTAGTAAATGAAAAAATTTTAAATGTGATTTAAAAATCATATAAAAATATTAACCCTCCCAAGGGTGCCTGGGTAAGTGACTCATTGGTTAAGCATCGGACTCTTGATTTTGGCTCAGGCATCTGACTCTTGATTTTTGGCTCAGGTCATCTGACTCTTGATTTTGGCTCAGGTCATAATAGATATTTAGAAAATATCTATAAATACATACAATTAAAATGTAAATTTAACAAGGCTACTGCATAAAGTTATATTTCTATTTACTGGCCACAATTAGTAAATGAAAAAATTTTAAATGTGATTTAAAAATCATATAAAAATATTAACCCTCCAAAGGATGCCTGGGTGCGTGACTCAATTGGTTAAGCATCTGACTCTTGATTTTGGCTTAGGTCATCTGACTCAGAGTTGTGAGACTGAGCCCTGCCTCACCTGCTTAAGATTCTCTCTCTCCCTCTCACGCTTGCTCTCTCTTTCTCTCTAAAAACAAACAAACAAAAAACAATGAAGTTGCCTTCATTAAAATTAGGTTCATCAAAAGACACTTTTAAAGGAGTAAAACAATAAGCCATAGACAAAGAATATTTTTTTTGCTGTGTTTATCTAACAAAAAATTCATGTCTAGAATGTATAAGAACTCCATGTCATTAAAAGAGATAATCCAATTAAAATGGTCTAATGATGGGGCTCCTGGGTGGCTTAGTTGGTTAAGCATCTGCATTCAGCTCAGGTCATGATCCCAGGGTCCTAGGTTGAGTCCTGCATTGGGATCTCAGCTCAGCAGGGAGTCTGTTTCTCCCTCTTCCACTCCCCACTGCTTATGCTCTCTCTCACCCTCTCACTCACTCTCTCTCTTGAATAAATAAATAAAATCTTAAAAAAATAAATAAATAAATAAATAAAATGGTCTAATGAGTAGGCACTTCAAAAGATAGGATTTCCAAATGGCCATAGAGTTATGAAAAAGTCCCTTATTAGTTTTAAGGGAATTACAAATTAAGCAAGGATGAAATACTATTATTTATCAGACTATAACTATAATAAACATAATACTATATTATATATTTGTGTATATAATATTTACACATATTTAATAAAATATAATTTATTTAATATGGAATTTTAATATATAATATAAATATAAATATCAAATATAATAAAATATTCTAATTATAAATATTCATATTTGACATTACCAAGTTGTGGTAAAAATGTGGAGCAACTCACTTTTCTCTTACAGTGTGAAATGGTACCATCAATTTAAAAAATTATTTGGCACTATCTTTTAGTACTGAACCTATGCATATTCTCTGTCCAAAATTTGACTCCTAGATGTATCTCTATATACAACTAAAATGCATACATATGTTGAAAGCATATAAAACTGTAATCATAACAGCACTGTGCCTAATAACCAAATCCTGAAGTAACAGTGCTTAACAGTAGTGAGATAATTAAGTGTTTGTAGATATATATATATATATATATTACTTGAATGCAAGAGATAAAAGTCAGTGGTCAAAATGTTTTAAAAGGCAATTATAGAAATGAATATCACAAATAATGTTGAGCGGTGAAGTAAAACATAACATATTTAGTATGATTTAATTTTTTTAAATTTTATTTTATTATGTTAATCACCATACATTACATCATTAGTTTTTGATGTCATATTCCATGAGTCATTGTTTGTGTATAACACCCAGTACTCCATTCAATACGTGCCCTCTTTAATACCCATCACCAGGATAACTCATCCCCTCACCTCCCTCCCCTCTAGAACCCTAGTTCAAATACAGGGAAAACTAATGTGGTTAAGCAAATGTTGGAAGAGTTGTTACCTTTGGCCGTGGGTTTTGGCTAGCAGAGGATACAGAGGTGCTTCTGAAAAACTAGATCTGTATATATCATGATATAATAGTCATGTATATAAAAATAGAAAGATAGGTAGATTTAGATATAGTTGTAGATTTCTTTGGTTTTGTTGTTGTTGTTTTTTTGTTTTTCCTAGTACATGATGTTACATTTGATTTATAAATAAGGAGATAAAGGATGAGTGGATGGACAGAAAGTATGGATGGCTGGAGAAAGAGAATAAAATGTAGACATAGATACTACCAGGGTAGAATTGAAAGAGGCTATAACTCAGATATCTTAGGAATTTCTAAAACTGATCAATTCACTTCACTTTGCATCAATTTATTCCTTCATTCATTTATTCATTCAATAAATGAATCAATCTCTCTACCTTAGAGTACAATAAAATAGAAAATGAATCACATTATTATTTTAAAAATCAAAATAAGGTGATGAGATGAAGTGTAATTGGGTAAGGTCAGTTGACAAGAGACTATTTTGAAGAAGTGACATCTGAACTAATATCCTAAGGTAAGAATGAACCAGTATTCCCAGGGGAGGATAAATCATAGACAATTAAGGGTGAGAAAGTGCACTTTCAAAGAAACAGAAAACAGTGAGGCTGATACATAATGAGTGAAGAACATGGTATGAGATATATTTGGAAATTTAAGCAGTTTATGCCTGGCCTTATACGTTTTCAAAAGCGTGTATTTTAATCTATGAATAATGTAAAGTAACATGGCAACTGTCTTGGACCATTCAGGCCCCTATAACAAAGTACCAAGACTTGGGTGTCTTATAAACAACTAGAATTTATTTCTCACAGTTCTGGTGGCTAAAAGGCCAAGATCAGGGTGCCAGCATGGTTGGGTAAGGGCTATCTTTTGGGTCCTAGAATTCTCATTGTAACAGTTTCAGAATTCTCATGTCCTCACAATGTGTAAGGAAGCAAAGGAGCTCTCTCAGGCCTCTTATATAAGGGCATTAATGCCATTTTTGAGGACTCTGTTCTCACAGTCTAATAACATTACAAAGACCCTACTACCTAATACCATAACCTTTGGGGTTAGGTTACAATATATGAATTTGGAGGGGGTGTAATAAATATTCAGACCATTGCAGGAGCAAAGCTACTTCTAGGCTATATATCACATCATGGGCTGTGACTTTTTATTTCCTGCCCAGGATGTGCTTGACTCAATCACTGGTTAGATGGGACTGAGCCTGCACTTATCAGGTATCACTGACTCTAGCTCTGAGTTAATAAAGTTAAAGTGATGTAGCAATGTTCCTCAATCTGGACTGTTCATTAGAATCTCCTGGAGAGCTTTTAAATAAGAGTCTAGATGCCCCGGCCATACCCAAAACCAATTAAATTATAATCCCTGGTATTGGGGCACAAGCATTTGTATTTTTTTCATCACCTTACATGATTCCTATGTGTAGCTAAGGTTGAGAACCACTGAGTTGAGGATTGACAACTTTGAGAGGGTTCAGTTAGGGAATCTGTGATACGTCTAAGCATCAGCTCTTCAAAGCATGACTCTGCTACCAACAGTACTACGATGAAAGCATTTCATACCTCTTGAAAGATTTTCTATTTTTATGCAAAACCACACCCACATGGCAGAGAGCACAATTTAAAAGCCTGCCCTGGTGGATCCAATATAGACCATGCTTCTAGGATCCATAATAACATCAACAATAACATCCATAATAACAGTCCAATGTCAACCTCACATGGAATTTTTAAGAATATTATATCTGTGGAAGTAAAAGAAGCAACTTCAGCTCAAAGGGACTCAGTCAGGATTAGCAAGCATGGGATTATTATCAAGAAAGTTAAGGCCAAATACCTGAGAATTAGGTGTCAGTTGAGTAATTTCATTTTTGCCTCACATTTAAATACCTCTTCTCTTTTAGGAACTATACAGTGGTTAAATGGAACTTTGTAATTCAGAAACTAAAATTGCTTTATATTTGTTTATCAAATCACTAACTCACCTTAATATTCCATCTGATAGCAAATTTGGGGATAACAATGAAAAAGAGAGTGAAACGTACCCATGGAAAATAAACAGAATCCTGAAAAGTTTTCTACTTCTTTCTCTTAGAAGGTTAGGAAAAATTATGTTCCTTACACAGGAGTAAAATGTATATATAGATAGAATGAGAATTTTTGCACTCACATTTGACAGGGTAGTTTATAGATCTTTCTATAGATTTTAGATAAAGATACATAGCCAAAATTGCAGAATGAGTCACAACTACCCAGAAATTGGCCTATCATTCTTGTGAGGATAAAGTGCTAAAGGTATTTTATGAGCATTTGTCTAAATTCCTCTTCCCTTTTACATGATAGGAAAGAGAATGACTAAGCTTCCTTTTGTTTGGGGCTAGAGCAGAGATGATGGAAGACACTAAATGTGAGAGGAGACAGGTAGCCATGAGCCATGCAGGAACCTGAGGTACAAGGGGATGGAGGCAGAAGTCTTTCAATAACAACCAGTATTTAGGGAGTACCAACTGTTGTCAGGCACTGGGTAGCAAATGGTGAATAAGGCAAAGAAGAATTCCCAGAATGTATAACCTAGTGGGGACTACAGTGATATGTGAGACAGTTCAGACTGCTGTGGTGAGCAAACCTAATCTAAGAGGTCAGAGCAGACTTCATAGGAAGAAGACTCTAAAATGAGAGTGAGGGTGGGGGTGGGCAAAATGGGTGAAGGCAAGTAGAAGGTATAGGCTTCTAGTTATGGAATGAATAAATCACAGGGATGAAAGGTACAGCATAGGGAATATAGTCAATGATAATGTAATAGCATTGCATGGTGACATATGGTAGTTACACTTGTGAACAGAGCATAATGTATAGAGTTGTTGAATCAGTGTGTTGTATAGCTGAAACTAATGTAATATTCTGTGTCAACTGTACTTCTAAATGATTTTTTTAGATAAAAAAATGTGAGAGAGAAAAAATAAGATCCGAAGAGCAAGAAGTACTTATCTAGAAGTAGGCAGAGAAGGTAGAGAGGCAGGTTTCATAATAAGGGGAAAAATATATAACTATTCAGTGAAGAGAGAAAACAGACACAACTGAGGGACTGAAAGTTTTTGGAATGCCTGGAATAAGACTGAAGAAAAGAGAAAGGGAAATTATTTCAAGATGGTTGATGTAAAATTGGGAGAGAACTCTATGATACCTAGTTACACAGTTTGTGTTTGATTCCAAGGACAATGGGACCCAATTAGTGATTTTAAAAGGGGATGTAACATAATCAGATTTATATTTCAGAAAAAAATGATTCTGGCTATCGTGTACTGAAAGAATTTGAAAGTATGGGGTACGAAGGAGGACTGAAATGAGACATATTTTGAAAAGTCTGGGGGAAATACGGTGGTGGCTTGGATCACAACAGAGAAAGATGGACATGAAAGATAAAAAAGATATTTTAGAGGTGAAATTGATGACCTACTGACTAATTGGATGGTGAAAGAAAGGAAGAGTCAAAGATGACTTCCCATATCTGACCGGAGCAACTGGAATACACTGGTTATCATGTTTGAACAGTAAGACGAATTGTAGAACCCACCACTAATGCACTGAGTTTCTATAGAGTTCCTCACTCAGTTAAGAAATGATTTTACAACTAGGTGCTTCCTTTGGTACTCTTTCTCATTGAGTGGTATGAACTGAATGCAATAATCTATTTGAAAGAATGTAGGAACTCAACACAATTCCCAAATGTAAGACATTTTTTTGTCTTTAAATTATTTACTGTTATGTTAATCACCATACATTACAACATTAGTTTTTGATGTAATGACATGATTCATTGTTTGTGCATAACAACCAGTGCTCCACGCAGAACGTGCCCTCTTTAATACCCATCACCAGGCTAACCCATCCCCCCACCCCCCTCCCCTCTAGAACCCTTAGTTTGTTTTTCAGATTCCATCGTCTCTCATGGTTCATCTCCCTATTCGATTTCCCCACCTTCATTGATCCCCTCCTGCTATCTTCTACTTTTTTTTTCTTAACATATATTGCATTGTTTCAGAGGTACAGATCTGTGATTCAACAGTCTTGCACAATTCACAGTGCTCACCATAGCACATACCCTCCCCAATGTCTATCACCCAGCCACCCCATCCCTCCCACCCAACCCCCACTCCAGCAACCCTCAGTTTGTTTCCTGATATTAAGAATTCCTCATATCAGTGAGGTCATATGAAACATGTCTTTCTCTGATTGACTTATTTCACTTAGCATAACACCCTCCATTTCCATCCACGTTGTTGCAAATGCCAAGATCTCATTCCTTTTGATAGTTGCATAATATTCCATTGTGTATATATACCACCTCTTCTTTATCCATTCATTTGTCGATGGACATCTTGGCTCTTTCCACAGTTTGGCTATTGTGGACATTGCTGCTATAAACATTGGGGTGCACGTACCCCTTCGGATCCCTACATTTGTATCTTTGGGGTAAATACCCAGTAGTGCAATTGCTGGGTTGTATGGTAGCCCTATTTACAACTTTTTGAGGAACCTCCATACTGTTTTCCAGAGTGGTTGCACCAGCTTGCATTCCCACCAACAGTGAAGGAGGGGTCCCCTTTCTCCATATCCCCGCCAACATCTGTCATTTCCTGACTTGTTAATTTTAGCCATTCTGACTGGTGTGAGGTGGTATCTCATTGAGGTTTTGATTTGGATTTCCCTGATGCCGAGCGATGTTGAGCACTCTTTCATGTGTCTGTTGACCATTTGGATGTCTTCTTTGGAAAAATGTCTGTTCATGTCTTCTGCCCATTTCTTGATTGGATTATTTGTTCTTTGGGTGTTGAGTTTGATAAGTTCTTTATAGATTTTGGATACTAGCCCTTTATCTGATATGTCATTTGCAAATATCTTCTTCCATTCTGTCAGTTGTCTTTTGATTTTGTTGATTGTTTCCTTTGCTGTGCAGAAGCTTTTTATCTTGATGAAGTCCCAATAATTCACTTTTGCCTTGCTTCCCTTGCCTTTGGCAATGTTTCTAGGAAGAAGTTGCTCTGGCTGAGGTTGGCGAGGTTGCTGCCTGTGTTCTCCTCTAGGATTTTGATGGACTCCTGTCTCACATATAGGTCTTTCATCCATTTTGAATCTATTTTTGTGTGTGGTGTGAGGAAATGGTCCAATTTCATTCTTTTGCATGTGGCTGTCCAATTTTCCCAACACCATTTGTTGAAGAGACTGTTTTTTTCCATTGGACATTCTTTCTTGCTTTGTCGAAGATTAGTTGACCATAGAGTTGAGGGTCCATTTCTGGGCTCTCTATTCTGTTCCATTGATCTATGTGTCTGTTTTTGTGCCAGTACCATACTGTCTTGTTGATTAAAGCTTTGTAATAGAGCTTGAAGTCTGGAATTGTGATGCCGCCAGCTTTGCTTTTCTTTTTCAACATTCCTCTGGCTATTCGGGATCTTTTCTGGTTCCATACAAATTTTAGGATTATTCCATTTCTTTGAAAAAAGTAGATGGTATTTTGATAGGGATTGCATTAAATGTGTAGATTGACATCTTCACAATATTTGTTCTCCCAATCCATGAGCATGGAATGTTTGTCCATTTCTTTGTGTCTTCCTCAATTTCTTTCATGAGTGTTTTATAGTTTTCTAAGTACAGATCCTTTGTCTCTTTGGTTAGATTTAGTCCTAGGTATCTTATGGTTTTGGGTGCAATTATAAATGGGATCAACTCCTTAATTTCTCTCTCTTCTGTCTTGTTGTTGGTGATTAGGAATGCCACTGATTTCTGTGCATTGATTTTATATCCTGCCACTTTACTGAATTCCTGTATGAGTTCTAGCAGTTTTGGGGTGGAGTCTTTTGGGTTTTCCACATAAAGTATCATATCATCTGCAAACAGTGAGAGTTGGACTTCTTCTTTGCCAATTTGGATGTCTTTTATTTCTTTTTGTTGTCTGATTGCTGTGGCTAGGACTTCTAATACTATGTTGAATAGCAGTGGAAATAGTGGACATCCTTGCCACGTTCCTGGCCTTAGGGGAAATGCTCTCAGCTTTTCCCCATTGAGAATGATATTGGCTGTAGGTTTTTCATAGATGGCTTTTATGATATTGAGGTATGTACCCTCTATCCCTATCCTCTGAAGAGTTTTGATCAAGAAAGGATGCTGTACTTTGTCAAATACTTTTTCTGCATCTATTGAGAGGATCATATGATTCTTGTTCTTTCTTTGGTTAATGTATTGTATCTCATTGATTGATTTATGGATGTTGAACTACCCTTGCAGCCCAGGGATAAATCCCACTTGGTCATGGTGAATAATCCTTTTAAGGTACTGTTGGATCCTATGGTCTAGTATTTTGGTGAAAATTTTTGTATCCATGTTCATCAAGGATATTGGTCTGTAATTCTCCTTTTTGATGGGGGTCTTTGTCTGGTTTGGGGGTCAGGTGATGGTGGCCTCATACAATGAGTTTGGAAGTTTTCCTTCCATTTCTATTTTTTGGAACAGTTTCAGGAGAATAGGTATTAATTCTTTAAATGTTTGGTAGAATTGCCCTGGGAATCCATCTGGCCCTGGGCTTTTGTTTGTTGGGAGATTTTTGATGACTGCTTCAATTTCCTTAGTGGTTATAGGTCTGTTCGTGTTTTCTTTTTCTTCCTGGTTCAATTTTGATAGTTGATACATCTCTAGGAATGCATCCATTTCTTCCAGGTTCTCTAATTTGCGGGCTTAGAGTTGCTCATCATATGTTCTTATAACTGTTTGTATTTCGTTGGTGTTGGTTGTGATCTCTGCTCTTTCATTTATGATTTTGTTGATTCTGGTCATTTCTCTTTGCTTTTTGATAAGTCTGGCCATGGGTTTATCAGTTTTGTTAATTCTTTCGAAGAACCAGCTCCTAGTTTCATTGATCTGTTCTACTGTTCTTTTGGTTTCTATTTCATTGATTTCTGCTCTGATCATTACTATTTCTCTTCTCCTGCTGGGTTTAGGCTTTATTTGCTGTTTTTTTTTTTCTCTAGCTCCTTTAGGTGTAGGGTTAGGTTGTGTATTTGAGACCTTGTTTCTTGAGAAAGCCTTGTATTGCTATATACTTTCCTCTTAGGACTGCCTTTGTTGTATCCCAAAGATTTTGAACAGTTGTGTTTTCGTTTTCATTGGTTTCCATGAATTTTTTTAATTCTTCTTTAATTTCCTGGTTGACCCATTCATTCTTTAGTAGGATGCTCTTTAGACTCCATGTATTTGAGTTCTTTCGGACTTTCCTCTTGTGATTGAGTTCTAGTTTCAAAGCACTGTGGTCTGAAAATATGCAGGGGATAATCCCAATCTTTTGGTACCAGTTGAGACCTGATTTGTGACCTAGGATGTGATCTATTCTGGAGAATGTTCCTTAGGCACTAGAGAAGAATGTGTATTCTGTTGCTTTGGGATGGAATGTTCTGAATATGTCTGTGAAGTCCATTTTATCCAGTGTGTCATTTAAAGTCTTTATTTCCTTCTTGATCTTTTGCTTAGATGATCTGTCCATTTCAGTCAGGGGGTGTTAAAGTCCCCCACTATTACTGTATTGTTGTCAATGTGTTTCTTTGCTTTTGTTATTAATTGCCTTATATAATTGGCTGCTTCCATGTTAGGGGCATAGATATTTACAATTGTTAGGTCTTCTTGTTGGATAAACCCTTAAGTAGGATATAGTGTCCTTCCTCATCTCTTATTACAGTCTTTGGTTTAAAATCTAGTTTGTCTGATATAAGGTTTGCCACCCCAACTTTCTTTTGGTGTCCATTAGCATGGTAAATCATTTTCCACCCCCTCACTTTCAATGTGGGGGTGTCTTTGAGTCTAAAATGAATCTCTTGCAGACAGCATATCGATGGGTCTTGTTTTTTAATCCAAAATGATAGTCTGTGTCTTTTGATTGTGGTATTTAGTCCATTCACATTCAGGGTAACTATTGAAAGGTATGAATTTAGTGCCACTGTATTGCCTGTAAGGTGACTGTTACTGTATATTGTCTGTGTTCCTTTCTGGTCTATGCTGCTTTTTGGCTCTCTCTTTGCTCAGAGGACCCCTTACAAGATTTCTTGGAAGGCTGGTTTCGTGTTTGCAAATTCCTTTAGTTTTTGTTTGTCCTGGAAGCTTTTTCTCTCTCCTTCTATTTTCAATGACAGCCTAGCTGGATATAGTATTCTTGGTTGCATATTTTTCTCCTTTAGTGCTCTGAAGATATCTTGCCAGTCCTTTCTGGCCTGCCAGGTCTCTGTGGATAGGTCTGTTTCCAATCTAATGTTTCTGTCATTATATGTTACATATCTCTTCTCCCGAGCTGCTTTCAGGATTTTCTCTTTGTCTCTGAGACTCGTAAGTTTTACTATTAGATGTCGGGGTATTGACCTATTTTTATTGATTTTGAGAGGGGTTCTCTGTGCCTCCTGGATTTTGATGCCTGTTTCCTTCCCCACATTAGGGAAGTTCTCTGCTATAATTTGCTCCAATATACCTTCTGCCCCTCTCTCTCTTTCTTCTTCTTCTAGGATCCCAGTTATTCTAGTGTTGTTTCATCTTATGGTATCGCTTATCTCTCGAATTCTGCCCTTGTGATCGAGGAGTTGTTTATCTCTCTTTTTCTCATCTTCCTTTTTTTCCATCATTTGGTCTTCTATATTGCTGATTCTCTCTTCTGCCTCATTTATCCTATTCTTTAGTGCCCCCATTTTTCATTGCACCTCATAAATAGCCTTTTTGATTTCGACTTGGTTGGATTTTAATTCTTTTATTTCTCCAGAAAGCATTTCTCTAATAACTCTCATGCTTTTTTCAAGCCCAGCTAGTATCTTTAAAATCATGATTTTGAACTCTAGGTCTGACATCGTACTAATGTCCATATTCAGTAGGTCCCTGGCAGATGGTACTACATCTTGTTCTTTCATTGAGGTGATTTTTTTCCATCTTGTCATTTTGTCCAGAGGAGAATAGATGAATGAGAGATCAAAATGCTAACAGGATAACAACGTCCCCAGAAAATATACTCTAAACAAATCAGAAAAGACCTGAAACCAGGGGAAAAGAAAGGGATAGAAAGAGAAAAAAAAGAAAAAGAAAAAGATAAAAACAAAAACAGAACAAAACAAAAAAACAGAATAGGATCAAATATGATCAGGCTGGTGCATAAATCAGTGCCACACACTAGATTTTGGATGTATTTTGGAAGTGCCTCCCAGAATTTTAAAGAAAGAAAGTCTTATATATGTAAGGTTGATATGACGAAGGGATGGAATATGATTGTAAAGATGAAAAGTATAAAATATTTTATAAAAGGAATTGATAAACAAGAAGTTATTTGAAAAAAGAAAGAAGAGGATTTAAAAAAAAAAGAAAGAAAGAAAACGGGGGAGAAATGTGATCAGGCAGGAGACTAGAATAAAACCATACCCTAGAGATTTAGGGTATATTTTGTTCTGTTAAAAGAAAATGTATCTCAAAATTTTAAAAAGAGAACAATATATGTATATATATATATATATATATATATATATATATATATATGCCAAAAATAAGGGTAACTGCTATGCAGGGATAGAATATGAATCTAAAAATGAAAAATAAAAATATTTTTTTCAAAAAAGGAATTGATAAGATGTTGGTTAAAAAAGGAGAAAAAAATTCAAAAAAAAAGTTAAAAAAATTAAATTTGAAAGACTAAAGAATCATGGTAAAAAAGCCATGAATTCTATGTGCAGTATTCCCCCAGCTGGAGTTCTTCCCTTCTCATTGATCAGTAAACTTGGTCTTGGCTGGCTGTTCTTGCTGATCTTTTGGGGAAGGGGCCTGTTGCCATGGTTCCCAAATGTCTTTGCCAGAGGTGGAATTGCCCCGCCCTTGCCGGGTCCAGGCTAAGTAATCTGCTCAGGTTTGCTCTCGGGAGCTTTTGTTCCCTGCAAGCTTTCTGTACAGCTTTGGAGGATGAGAGTGAAAATGGCAGCCTCCCAGTCTCCACCCCGGAGGAGCTGAGAATTTGGGGCCCTGCTCCTCAGTGTTCCTCCAGAGAAAAGCAGTAAATCACTCCTGTCTCCCCAGTCTCTAGCCCCACTCCATGCTCACCCGACCTGTGACCAAGCGTTTCTCTCTCTGGCACCCGACCCCGTGTGGAGTCTCCAAACCCAGCAGATCCCTGGGGTGTGCTCCCGTGCTGCTTCTCCCGGGGGAGGAAGGGGAGTCTCCCCAGATCTGCCAGAGGAGCAGTGTCTGGACTGTGTTGATCACAGTTTATGGCAACTCCGAGCTGAGAGCCCACTCCTCGGCTCCATCTTTGCTGCCAGCTTCCCTGCTCCGATACCTGGGAGCTCTGCTGCACTCAGGCACCCCCGGTCTTTCTGTGACCCTGAGTGTCCTGAGACCACACAGTCCCGCGATGGTTCCACTCCCGCTTAGCCACTGGAGCGACGTCCCTCAGCAGAGCCGACTTCTAAAAGTTCCGATTTTGTGCTCTGCGGCTCTATCACTTGCCAGAAGTGGCCGACGGAGGCCCCCTCCCCTGCTGTCTATCCTCCTGAATATAGCCTCGGATTCACTTCTCCACACGTTCTACCTTCCAGAAAGTGGTCGCTTTTCTGTTCAGAGAGTTGTTGCTATTCTTTTCTTCGATCTTCTGTTGAGTTTGTAGGTGTTCAGAATGGTTTGATCCCTATCCAGCTGAATTCCTGGGACCAGACAAAATCCAAGTCTCCTACTCCTCCGTTATCTCACTCTACTCCCAATGTAAGACATTATTATTAGCAGACAGGGAGAATCTGTCTTGTTTGGATTAGACCTCATCAGGTGAGTAGAAATATAAAAGCTGAGTTTCTTATTTGTCTTAGTCAACTTGGGTTACTATAACAAAATACCATAGGGCAGGTAATTTATAAACAATAGAAATTTATTTCTCATAGTTCTGAAGGTTGGGATGTCAAAGATGAAGGTACTACCAGATTCAGTGTCTGGTGAGAGACTCCTTCCTTGCTCATATATGGCCTTTTCTCATATATGTAGCTCTTTGTGGTCCTTTTTATAAGAATATTATCCCATTCATGAGGGCTCCACCCTTATGACCCAATTATCTACCAAAAGGCCCTACCTACCTCCAGATATAATCACATGGAGGATTAGGTTTCAATATATGAATTTGAGGGGCAGGAAGTGGACACAAACATTCAGTCTTTAGTACCACCCAAAAGAAAGAACTAAAAATTGGCTCAGGATTTGTGTCCAGTTGCAGATAAAAACATGACATGAACTTGAAATAACTGTAGTTCAGTTGTTTTGTGGGTGTGGGGAGATCAGGAAGGTTCATATCAGCCCTAATAGGTATTGATTTATGAGCAGCAAAATCAATTTCAGACACAAATGGCCAGTGAGAGAGGGCATGCTCAGGAATAACTTATACAGTAGGTAAGGCTATTCCTGATACTGAAGGCTGAAGGTCTTAAGTTTCTGCAACATACTAGAGCTGGGCAGGATTGGACAGACAAACAAGGTCAAACAAATCAATTTATGATCCTAGCAAAGGGAGACTGTGTAGAACAAGAAGAGAATAAAATATTCCAGAAACTTGATAATGATCACTCATGTACCAGGGAATGGTAAAAGCTTTGGAATTTAGGCTAGATGCTCATCAGTGAAATTATGTCAAATTAAGATTTAAGAAGAGTAAAGCATTCTAGCACCTTTACTTATGAAGAGAAGGTAAAAAGAAAAATTATATGCGATTTCTCTGACAAAAGTTTTGAGACTTGATTTTGTAACCTCTAAAAAAATATTTTCACTATTCAAAGTAAGTAGTACTATGTTTATAGAGAAGACAATTTGGTGTAACTTGGGTTGACAAACATGAAAATGAACTGCAAGAATGAAAGACATCAGTGCTAGGAAGATGTCCATTTTCTAAATGCAATCCACTTCTATGTTTAAAAATTTTTAGAGCATTCACAAAATAATTCAACAAATGATGCACACTCCATTTTGGCAAACAGGGCAAGCCTGGTAAAGAAGAAACATTGTCCTACAGGAGCTCAGAGTACTGTTATGATCAATAACAACATAATGATAGGAGTGAGAGCAAGCTTATCAACATACTTGGGGCATCAAAATGAGATGTTCCCAACTGCCTAAAGTGATTGAGAAAGGCTTCACTTAGATGCCAGAGAACAAAGTCATCGGGGATGAAGTGTAATTCTCAGGCAAAGAAGAAAAGAAAGGGCATTCTGGGTCTATGTAAAGACATTGACTAATAGAGAACAACAGGTTTAGAAAAGAATGAGTTCGGTATTCAGAGAGAGCTCGGGGACATATTGTAAAGGGCCTTGTATGACCTTGTTAAAGAGTTTAAACTTCACATGGCAGATAATGAGAGGTAATTAATGGGACATAAACAACCAGTAGTTTTTGGTAAGTAGCTGGTGATGCTGAGGAGATGTGATCGGTTTGAAGACAGTAGAAGAAATAGGCTGGAAATTGTCAGAGGAGTCCAACAAAGAGGTGGTAAGGGATTAAACTCAGGCAGAAGCAGTAACACAGAACTCAGGCTGGAATAATGTTACTGATAACAGAATTAACAGGAAATGTGATTTATAAATATTTGCTTAGTCCACAGTCTCTCCTAATACATTATAATAGATTCAGTAGCTTGAAATGAAAGACCAGAGTTCCACCTAGAACTTAACACTATGTACAATTAAGGAGACAAATCTTTTGATATTTGGTGTTTTTACTTAAGAATTTCACCTACCAATATATGGTACCTCTGTCATCCCCACCCTCAAAATTTGTGCCTGTTATATATGGAGGGAAATTCCAAATGTTACCAAAATGGATGGAAAAATTTTATAAAGTAGTTGAACAATTCATAACAACTAAAAGAAAGAGACTTAAAGTCCTAGAACAGCAGGAGTTTATAAATGAAAATTCATGGTAGACAAGCTGAGTTCCTTCCTTTGATAAATTCTCAAAATTAATGGCTAGAAAGGAAAATGTGATATATTTAGGCGTTAGCAAAACATCTGATACTGTCTGATGATATTTTACTTGCAAATTTGTTTTAAATGAGCTTAGATGACAAGAAAATCAGTCAGATTAAAATTGAGGAAAGGCTTATAAACAAAAAGTAACAAATGCTAGGTCTGGTCTTATTTAACACTTCTATTAAAGATCTAGAATGGTGGAGTAAATGGCATATTAATAGAAATGCCAAATGACACTAAATTTACAGGATTACAAAGTGTGCAGATTGCAAACTATGAGGAGAAGGAAAATTGACCCAAATATAATAAGGATTTAAATATGAGCAGAAAGAAAAAGGCACAACTTTTTTCAATAATCACAGTCGCAAAAACATGTAAACTGGGAAAAATGGCAAGGGCAGTGGATGAAGGATTAGGAGAAATGAGTTCTGGTTCCAATTTGGATAATGCCTAGGTGACTTTGTATAAGTGGCTCAAATCCTCTGCGGTTATGTTTTCCCAAGGTTAATGTTAATGGATTGGGAAAGTCAGTGTCCATAGTTTCTTCCATTCCTAAAATTCTTTCTTCACTTTCCCTATCTTTTTTTTACTTTCTTCCACGTTATTTTTTTTTAAATTTTATTTATTTATTTGACAGAGAGAGACACAGCGAGAGCAAGGACACAAGCAGAGGGAGTGAGAGAGGGAGAAGCAGGCTTCCTGCGGAGCAGGGAGCTTGATGTGGGGCTCGATCTTAGGACCCTGGGATCATGACCTGAGCTGAAGGCAGACGCTTCACGACTGAGCCACATAAGCACCCCTTTCTTCCACGTTATTAAAGCTATTTCTCTTATACTGAAGACTTGCTTTATGAAAGTCTCCTGAGGCTTCTCTGTCCAACTGAGGTCACTATATTCTTAGAATGACAGTTTCTCTGTAGAGCCATGCACTGTCATACTTGATAATACTAGTCTGTATTATCACCCTGTGTCAGGAAGTGACTCACTGAAAGTCTATCACCTGCTGATGTCACCATCATCAACACCACTAAGGGAAATCTGAAATGAACACAGTATACTGTTCTAGAAAAGTAGGGGGATGTCATCTTATATTGTAGGGGAGTGACAAATTAGAGGTTGTTCATAATATCACACTGTGTACACTTCAAGGAACTGTTAGTCATGTAATAATGTAAATTATGACACGTTGCTTTGAATGAATATTTGTTTGTTTTGTTCTGTTTATTTGTCAAAGCCTGCTTGTATATAGATTCATAGAAATCTTTACTAGCCCTGGGAAGAAGGCAATGTAGGTAACATTATCCTCATTTTCTATTTAAGAAAATTGAGATACAGGGGTGCCTGGGTGACTCAGTCAGTTTAGCCTCTGCCTTCGGCTCAGGTCATGATCCCAGGGTCCCAGGGGGGATCCAGCCCTGCTTTGGGGCTCTCCCTGCTCAGCAAGGAGCCTGCTTCTCCCTCTGCCCCTCTCTCCTGCTCTGCTCTCTCTCACTATCTCTCTCTCTCTCTCTCTGTCTCTCAAATAAATAAATAAAATCTTTAAAAAAAAAGAAAACTGAGATACAATATTTAATGACTTTACCAGGGATGTAAGGATAGTTAGCGTCAAAATCTTGACTAGAAATTTTGTTTGTCTGGTAGTATTTTAATTCTACTTCAGTGTTACACATTAATTTAGAATATTTTATATGACATTATAAAGTCATGTTTCTAGGCCCTTAATGACATGACTAAATACAAGAAAATGATTTATTTCAAATGCTGAGGTGATAAGCAGCTTGCAGATCAGTTACATGTTTTGGGGTGGGAGTATTAAGAGAATTTATTACCTCTAATATTATATGAATGTTAATGAGGAATTCCAATGGAACTTCTTTTTCTTAAATTTTATTATTTTTATTTTTTATTATTATGTTATGTTAATCACCATACATTACATCATTAGTTTTTGATGTAGTGTTCCATGATTCATTGTTTGTGTGTAACACCCAGTGCTCCACGCAGAACGTGCCCTCTTTAATACCCATCACCAGGCTAACCCATCCCCCCACCCCCTCCCCTCTAGAACCCTCAGTTTGTTTTTCAGAATCCATAGTCTCTCATGGTTCATCTCCCCCTCCGATTTCCCCCCCTTCATTCTTCCCCTTCTGCTATCTTCTTCTTCTTCTTTTTTTAAACATATAATGTATTATTTGCTTCAGAGGTGTGGATCTGTGATTCAACAGTCTTGCACAATTCACAGCGCTCACAGTAGCACATACCCTCCCCAGTGTCTATCACACAGCCACCCCATCCCTCCCACCCCACCCCCACTCCAGCAACCCTCAGTTTGTTTCCTGAGATTAAGAATTCCTCATATCAGTGAGGTCATATGATTCTTGTCTTTTTCTGATTGACTTATTTCGCTCAGCATAATACCCTCCAGTTCCAGCCACGTCGTTGGAAATGGCAAGATTTCATTCTTTTTGATGGCTACATAATATTCTTCCAATGCAACTTCTGTATGCAACAGGGTTTCTTCATGAATTGCAGAAACGGTTGAGGCATTTCATTCAAACAGACCCTGAAGGATTCCTCTTGACTCCACTATATCATGGCTTTCAAAAGCCACTAATATATGGCTCTACTCTCATTCCACACTACTCTTTTTTCAAACTTGTGCACTCTTGCCCGACTCCAAGTGAATTGCCTGAAAAGAAAATGGTATGAAGATGGAAGCTCCTTTACAAGACTTAGCATAAGGACATTGTCAAGATCTTTGCTCTGTCTTCACAATTGTGAACTTTAGGCACATAAAAGTCACTCGATAAATCTTTGTTGAATAAAGAGATGTCTCTGTGATACCTCTTACGTGAAGTCTCCATTTAATTTTCTCAAGAAATTTGCTATGACTTCAATAATAGTTCATACCAAATATTGCTTTACCTTTTACAAATAAATATGTCTTTATCTTAATTTAAAATTTAAAGTTTTCACGAATTGAATGGAGCACTGGGTGTTATGCGCAAACAATGAATCATGGAACATTACATCAAAAACTAATGATGTAATGTATGGTGATTAACATAACATAATAAAATAAAAAATAAAATGTATAAAGCAAGTTAAAAAAATTAAAGTTTTCAATATCACTCCTGGCATTTTTTTAAAGATTTTATTTATTGTCAGAGAGAGAGAGAGAGCACAAGCAGAGCTAGGGGCAGAGGGAGAGGGAGAAGCAGGCTCCCCGCTGAGCAGGGAGCCCGACATGGGACTCCATCCCAGGACCCTGGGATCATGACCTGAGCCGAAGGCAGATGCTTAACCAACTGAGCCACCCAAGCACCTTAAACTCCTGTGGATTTTAAAGCTCACTGAGGACTATAAACTTACTTTGAAGAGAAGTTATCGGATAGATAGTGAATCTTTCCTAAGGTGTTTCTTTATCATATATGCTAAGGCCTTAAAGAAGGAAAATATGCTTGAAGAGTTGCATAATTAACTTTGTTTTGAAGACCTTCCTTTTTCATTGTCTTTATCTTGATGCTCTGTGTTTGCCTTTCAACCATGAAGATCTTAAGAGTTGCGATCTGCAAGTACATTTTAACTAGAACAGAGAAACAGTCTAAGTATGAACTAGAATGGAAGCTCTTCTATTGTAAAAGCTACTCTAAGTCTTCCGGGTTTTTAGAATGTTTTACTTGCAACAGGTCTCTATAAAGACAGCCCTTTGAAATCTTCAGCTTTAAGATTTTCCCTTTGGTTTTGGAAGCGGGTAAGTTCCTTACATTCCTTTATCCACTACTCTGTTTTCCATTCCTGTCACCTGGGACTCTTAGATCGGGGAGATCATAATTCAGAACACAAGGGATCAAATGCAATACAGTTTAGCCTCAGCTGACCATAGCTATTAAGGACAGCCTTCAATAATTTGATAATGGATAAAACCCAGCTAACCAGAGCAAGGATCATTTGGTCAGGTCACATCAGAGAAGTATGAAGATGACAGTGGTACAGATCAAGTTTTGAAAATATCCCCAATAAAGGGAGAGGTATGTATTCTTGGCAGAAGTAATCAGCACTCTATTTTGGTCAGTTCTTATCTTTTTCCATAATACCTGCCTCCCCTCTCCAAGCACCTGCACTCTCTTGTCCATCTCTATCACCAATAGAAAAATCTAATACCCCCAAAACCACCAGCATCATGCCCTCAGTTTCTGAGTTAATCCAGGCATATGGCAAGAAGAGTGATAATGATAAGAAACTGTATGCAATTGGTAGTTAATATTTACCCATACCCACTTGCTTTTATATAAACAGTTGATATTTTCTGAGTTTTAACTACAGTGCTATATAAATATTTCAGCCACACCTTCACCTTCATCCCTTCCTGGGAGATTGCTAATCCTAAACCTCCAGTGTGCCTGAGATATTCTTCAAGGCTTGCCATTTTTCTAATTGATAATTGGTCATTGATAATCCAAATGATGTGCTTCTGTGATCCTTGTATCACTTTGAGATATCTTACCTCCCGCTGTCCCTTTAGCT
Organism: Zalophus californianus; assembly: GCF_009762305.2. NCBI lineage: Eukaryota > Metazoa > Chordata > Mammalia > Carnivora > Otariidae > Zalophus > Zalophus californianus. The sequence continues at coordinate 50,947,592 of NC_045605.1, forward strand.
CAGAACAAGCAAGTTCTGACCTTTTGTCACATCTGGATTTGTTTTTCCTTCAGAAAAGGACTTCTAATGTGTATCTCTGGCTGCATGTCCTATTATTACAGAGGATAAGTTCTTTAAACTGTTAAGTCCACTCCAGTCTCATAGCCTACATGTCCAGGTATGTCCACAGATGAGCTCAGGGATGTGCCCATTCTCACATGAAATTATATTTTATTTAATTGTATCTTTCTTTATTGTGATCGTTTGCTTTCACTTTTAATGATACATGGAAAGAACCTTTTAATAGCTAAGGGGGTATATATAATATATTTTGCTTTTCAGTCATTGCATATACTATTGTCCTGAATATCCCTGCTGGCTATATTTTAATCCACTCACTATATTTCATTCATCCAAGTCTATTATTTACTTATTGTCATAATGTTATTAATTTTAATCAATTGTGAAATATCTAGAACATAGCCAGAAAGGAAAGAAGAAATACCCATTAATTGACTTTAGATTCACTATCTGTCAGAGGTATCATATGGGTAAAGTGCCCTTCCATAGCTCATCACTTTCCAAAAAGGTCTCTCATATCTATACTTAGATACACTTCTGATTCTAATCAGCAAATTCTATTATAGGCCTTTAAGTTAAAAAAAAAGTGAGAGAGAAAAGAAAAAAAAATGCTGATGAAGGCCATAAAAATAAATGAGGCTTATTGCTTCTTGACATCTTTAGCACTTTCTGTGGCTTCCTGAGTGAGCAGCAGTGGCAGACAATAGCTAAAAGATTGTGTGTAAGATAATGAGAAAAATAAATGCATCCTCAGATGCAGCCAACAGGAACTGCTGTTAACATTCATTATCCAGGGTCTTGAATGCTCCCAAGATGATGTTATTAATTTGCAGAATGAGCTAAGAGGTGTGAAAGAAAGCTGATGTTTGCTTACAACCTTCTTGACCATCACTTTGAATATTAACTAAGGAGGTCAAATGTACTATTACTTTGATACTGTATTTCTTTTTAGGGTAGTGATACCAGCAGGCAGTATTGTGTCAGCATATATCTTCATAACCACTGGAGAAGAAAGAAGGGGAAATATACATGGACATATACTTGTGTCCAACTTCAGCCATTAATTCTGGTCAATGTTCAATCTGCAATTTATGTATGATTCTTACAGGCTCCAGCACACTACTCAGTTTTCCAGATCCTTAAGTTAATTGCATAGAGTGCATTCTTGTTTCAAGAACCTTAGAAAAATGTTTTGATTGTGCTGATTGACATAACAGATTCACTATGTCATTCAAAGCCTTTCAAAAAACAAACAAACGAAAATCTAAAACAAGAGACAAAAACCCTTTTTATGGTAGTTTCTTCTCGACACATCTTTAAGTCTCCAAAATTTATCCTTTCTGTTCCCATGATACATCTCACATCCCATAATTACTTAAAATGAGATCATATTTGCCTTATTAAAATATTTTTCTGACATAACCCAAAATACTTCAAATTTCAGTTACCCCCATTTGTGTTTTATGAATTACTTATGCTGCCTTTTGTATGTCAGATATGGAATAGTGCAATCCTATCAGAGGGCAATTAAATCTACTTATATGGCTAACATAAACTGACCAGGATAGACTATGGATTTCCAAAAACTTTTCTGAAAGTACAGTCTAGGAACCCCTGGAGATCCCCAGGACACTTTCAGGGGATCCATGAGTTTCAAAACTATTTTCATAATAATACTAAGATAATATTTGCCTTCTTTTCTCTCATTCTCTCATGAGTATACAAGAGAAGCTTTCCAAAGGCTGCACGGCATGTGAATTTTAAAAGATGGAATATGGGAGCAGATATGAGAATTCAGCTGTCTTTTTTGAAGCTACATATTAAAGAAATTTGTAAAAATTGAAAACAATGCTATTCATCATATTAATTTTTTTGAAATATAGTTAATTTTCATAAAATGTGTTGTTCATGTAAATATGTAATTATTATTTTTCATGATTTAAAATAATCATTTTATACATTTTTATGTTTTAAATCATAACGTAGTAAGTACCAATAAATATGAACCATGTAAACAAAAACTGGAATTCTCAGTGATTGCAAATTTGTAAAGATGTACTAAGATCAGAAGAATTGACAACTGCTGGTTTAGATTAAAACCACAAAAAAGCCATCGTACAATTATGGCTATTGAGCACCAGGGAAATAGCCCTACATGCAAATTCTGATATGAATGTAGAGAAACGAAGGAAATGTTTTGTCATTCAAGCTAAATACCAGGGCCCTTAATTCTATTTCTCATGAAACATTACTCTTTTTAATTCCCATTAGTAACAATTTTAGTGGGTTACTTAATGTCCAAACTTTAATTGTACAGTAGTTGATAAAAAGCTATAGATTTATTATTTAGGGTTTCAACTATTTGTGAGTAACTGCCCAGTTTCTTTGCAGGCAATAATTTGCAATTTTTAAAACGCTTCCCTTGAAGAAGAATAGTAAGTCAGAGCACATACCTGTTGAGTGAACCCAATTGCTGGCTATCTACATCCTAATGTGCCATAATTAGTTTCTTATTCTTACCAACCATTTTGAAGTTGCAAAATTGTAGTTAAAAAAATGAATTCAAGTGAAAGAAATCTTTACCAGGTATTGATATGACAATAAACTTTCACATGACCAAGTTCTATCTTGAAGACAGTGAGATAGCTGTTTCTGATTGTAGCTTGGGAAGCTCCACACTTGTAAATTTTTACAAGTTATACTAATATATATACTAGTTAAGAGTTTGACTAAGAAATATATATCTGTGCACAGAGTGTATCATCTATCTAAAACATACATGTCTCTATTCTTTAGCAGTATAACATTAATGATTTTCCTCAGCAATTCCATATCTAATACAATTTTAGCCATAGATTTAAAAAGTAAAATTCTGATTTATTATTTTGGTTCCATTTCCATAGGATATCACAACAAACTTTGTGGAATCATGCAGGGAGGAAATATTTTATTTTCTAGTACTTTTTTTTTTTTTGTCAAAAGGAGAAAAGAGAAATCAGTTAATCCAATTTTCAGATTTTATTGAATGTAATATAGACTACTGAGTGAATTAAAATATCTACTGAAGAAACAACCTGCATTGGTGAGGATGTGGAGAAAAAGGAATCCTCATGCACTGTTGGTGGGAATGCGAACTGGTGCAACCACTGTGGAAAATTGTCTGGAGGCTCCTCAAAAATTAAAAGTAGAATTACCATGTGATCCAGTAATGCCACTACTGGGTATATGAAACTGCTAGAATACAAAAACACTAATGCAAAAAGATGTATGCCTATATTTATTGCAGCATTCTTTTCAAAAGCTAAAATATAGAAGCAACTCAAGTGTCTATTGATAGATGAATGGATAAAGAATATATATATGATATATATATATTTATTTATAAAATCCATCCATCCAACATGGATGGATCTTGAGGGTATAATGCTAGTTAAAAGAAGTCAGAGAAAGACAAACACCGTTTGATTTCATTCATATATGGAATTTAAGAAACAAAGAAAGAAAAAAGAGACAAACAAAAAAACTAGACTTTTAACTATAGAGAACAAAGTGATGGTCACCAGAGGGGAGTGGGGTGGGGGATGGGTGAAATAGGTGAAGGAGATTAAGAGTACACTTAATGATGATGAGTACTGAGTAATGTACAGAATTGTTGAATCACTACATTGTATACCTGAAACTAATGTGACACTGTATATTAATTATACTGGAATTAAAATTGAAAAAAAATACCAGATTAAAGATCAATTGCTTTCAAGTTTTGAGACCTCAGAAAAGTCCCTCGATAGTTCTCAGCTCAGTTTCTATGCCAGTATGATCATCCTCATCCTCATCAAATCCTTGCTCTTCTGCTTTACTTAGTTAAGTGACTGTTAAATGCTTCTAATGATATATGTGAAGGCTTTACATATAAAAATGATGTTTTGAGTGTAGGAGTAATAACAGTGATATTCTAACAAATAAAAGGATGTTCTTCTTAGTCCTCATCTTAGAAAAGTAAAAAATGTAGTTTGCATGGAATCAACAACACTCCATTCAACCAGTTGCTCAGGTCAAAAGTCTTGAGGCTATTATTGACTATTATCTTTTCCTTAAATCTCACACCCATTGCTTCAGTAAATTTTGCCAATTCTGTCTTCAAAATGTGTGTAAAATGTAATCTCTTCTAACCATTTTTTTGTAGCTACCACCAATGGTCCTAGCCAATCTCAGTTCCATGTATAATTTTAATAGCATTCTACTGGTTTTACTGCTTTTGTTATTGGCTGTCTATAGTATGTTTTCTATGGGGCAGCCATAGAAGTGTAGATTTTGCTACATTTTTGTATGAAACTCTCCAATGTCTTCCTATCTCACACACAGCAGCTAATGTTATGTTCCCAATGACTTACAAGTTCTCTTATCTACCATTTCTTACTACCCTCCCCTTAGTTCAACATGCTCTTTTTTATTTAAGATTTTATTTATTTATTTAATTGACAGAGAGAGAGGGAGTGAGAGAGGGAACACAAACAGGGGGAGTGGGAGAGGGAGAAGCTGTCTTCCCGCCAAGCAGAGAGCCCACTGAAGGGTTTGATCCCAGGACCCTGGGATCATGACCTGAGTCAAAGGCAGTCGCTTAACCATCTGAGCCACCCAGGTGCCCCAGTTCAACATGCTCTTATCTCTTCCTGAGACATCATTTTCTCAGGGCTTTCATGCTTGTTGTTTGCTCTGTCTAGAATGTGCTTCCTGCAAATATCCAAATGACTCATACTCCTATCTTTTGATGCTTTAATAAAATATCAGGGTTTTGTGAGATCCCTATTTCAAATTTCACCTCTTTATCTTCTATATATTTTATTTGTTTATTTATTGTTTAGCATCCTATCTCACTCACTAGAATGTGAGTTCTATAAAGGCAAGAATTTTTGTCTTTTTCCCCCTACTGCTGTAATTCTTAGCTCCTAAAATGCAGTACACAGTGAGGAGGATGTAATTCTGCCTACAGAATGAATCTGGAGATCCATGATATCATGATTATAAATGATGATAATGATGATAGAAGCTGCTATCTACCGACTGTTTATTAAGTTTCAGGAATTGTGCTAAGCACTTTATATACATTGCTTCATTTAACCCACACCAAAGATAGAAAGACAAAGAGAAAATCTTCCTAGATGACTAAAGAAAGTGCTTCAGTAAGAAGGAAGGTACCGGCTGTATCAAATGCTCCTGACAGGTCAATAAGCTGAAAACTGAGGAATAATTTGGGCACATTAAAGTTAGATCTCAATTTTATAAATTAAGTAACTGTAGCTTAGAAATATTAAATAACATCCCAGATAGGAAGGGGCAAAACTAGTCTGGAAAGCAACACTCTTGAGTTCAAGGTGAGCTTGTCACAAGTTAGCTTCTAAATTATCTCCTGGCCTAGGATCACTGTGACACAACCAGAAGCAGTGTCTGTCCTGGAATTAGCACAGATTTGGTTTCTAAGATCAATTCTACCAATTGTTAGATGCCGTGTGTGTGTGTGTGTGTGTGTGTGTGTGTGTGTGTGTGTGTATGGTACATGTATACACACACACACATATATATATATATAGCACACACACACACACATATATATTTATAGCACACACACACACACACATTATGACCTTCCATACAACTCACCAGAGTAGGTATCATTTTCGTCCATTTCACAGATGAACAAAGGAAGACTTAGAAATATTAAGTAACTTGTTCTAGGTTCCATGGCTAGTAGATGGTTTAACTATACTAAAAAATCCAAATGAGATTGACTTAAATCTCATATATTTCAAACTTTATATCCTTATTACAGGAAAGTAGTAATTATTATAGTCATTATAGGACTCAAACTACTAGTCCAGGAAGAAAATCTGATCTGCTGATACCAGGATCTTGACTGGCCATATGCTTAACCTCTTCATTCATTTATTCTATCCGTTTGACCTTTAACAACTTTTGAATTTGGAATCCTGGATCGATGGTTGGTAAGGAACTGTCTGATACCATAGTATCCTAATATTCTGTGACAAGGACACACATCCCTAGATTCACAGAGTCTTATCCAGGAAGAGTGTGATGCAGGGTCAAGCTCTAAGTCTGGATTTATGTCTCATTACCTGGGTCTGTCCTCTGAGAAGGAGGATTGTGTGAGGATACAACCTTCACTCTCCTATTCCCTTAATAATTCTTAATTCAATTAAAATCTCCAAAGATATACCTGGTGCTTTTCTAAATCCCTCTTAAATTGGCCAAAACATTATATTCACTGGAACATTGTCCTAAATCCTCACACCAAACTGCTGCATTCATTATGTGCAGTAGAGGATATAATTCATCCTTTTGGTTTTAACAGCAATCTGCAAAAGCTCATTTGAAGCGTGGTTTTCCAAAGGGCAGCCTTAAATGTTTACAATACATTACACAGAATTGCTACTTCCTGCATTTTTGCTGGGTGGAGAAACAGGCAAAAAATATTTTCTCCAGTCTAAGTCTTCTATTCTATTTCACAGGTAGCTTCCTCTGGCCAAGAGAAATGAAATCAGCTCCCACATGCAATAATGGAATATGTGGGTATAAATTTTTCTGTGAGTAGACATGATCATTCACAGAATTCTTATATGGATAAATGTCAGAATCAGGTCCACTTCTGCTATTGAATTTTCACTAGATTTAATTATTCTTGTAAAAGGCTGAGTTCAAATAGACTGTGAGGTCCTGCAAAGAAAATAACTAAAATCCAGGTATGTCATGTTAGTTTCTTTCTTTCTCTCTTCTCTTTTTAATCTTTCGCCTTAGAAATTGGAGAAATTATTATTGAATTAACTTCAAATCAAGTATTAATTGAATTCCAGTTAAGTGCTGTGGCCTAGGATTCTATAAAGGAATTTCTAGATTGTGTTCCTTTCCAGAGAATGTCTTAAACAAACAGCAGCACCATGAAGAAAAGTGCAGATGAGAACTCTTCAAACTATATGCTATCTAGGGTGCTATCTGTCCTCTTAGAGGGGCAAACGGATCTCTAGCTGCCCACACACTTTGATTGACTTGCTCTCATTCTCCCTTTCAGTTCTTCATTTCTGTTCTTAGGCCACTTCTAAAAAGAAACAGCTACAGAAGAGAGATAGTCTTAGTTAAGTAAGTTCTAGGGCGCCTGGGTGGCTCAGATGGTTGAGCATCTGCCTTCGGCTCAGGTCATGATCCCAGGGTCCTGGGATCGAGTCCTGCATTGGGCTCCCTGCTCCTTGGGAGCCTGCTTCTCCCTCTGCTTCTCTCTCTCTCTCTCTGTCTCTCATGAATAAATGAATAAAATCTTAAAAAAAATTAAGTAAGTTCTATTTTGGAGGGCAGGTATCAAGGGTAAGTCATGAATGTAGATCTATCAGATTCTAAAGCCTTTGCTCTTGATCATAACATCATGTGCAGTTCCTAGAACAAAAATAAAGTAAATTCATTTTTAAGCTATAATCTACTTCTGCATAGCCCTAATTTAGTAAGTGTCTAGATGCAGAATCCCAACTTTACCATCCTATCAACTTCCTCAAATCCTAGTTAGAAATTCTCCTAAATTCTCACTTTCCCATGTTTGGAGAGTATTAAATGTCAAACTTCAGAAGTTGTTGGCTGTGCTCCTGGTCAGTATATCTCTTGGTATCCTCCTTTGATTTAATAACTAGGCCCCTTATTAGACCAAGACAAACATATTGCATTACGTAGCAAATATACTGGCAGGGAAGTCAAATGAATTCCAGATATTGAATATTGGGTGCCTTGAGAACTTATTCATGTAATAGCAGGTGGCAAGGAGTGGGGCCAGTGAGATATCAGATGTTTTCTATAAACTTGTAGGCATCCCAGGAGATTACTCAGGGACCCACTCCTGTGTGCAAGGGGGAGGGGAAATGGATTGCATTATCCCAGAGAAGGTCCATTTTCAAAAGGCTGATACATTCTATTTATATATAACCTTTATTGTGGGAGAGGAAAAAAAAGGGGCTCTGATATTTAAAAGTGTTTAGAAAACTTTGACATAATTGAAAACTCACAACATTTAGATCAAATGGTGGTATTGTGTGATTATAGGGATTTTACTTATCTTCTTTTAATATTCATTTCCTTATGCATAAAATGAGAAAACATAATAGTAAGTGCATTTCTGGGATGTTATGAGGATAACAATTAGTCAGCCAATCATATATATATATATTGGTTTCCAGCACCATGCTAAGTCCTGGATATAATACTACATGCATTGATGTGACACATGTTTGTGTCTCAATAAATAATAGTTATTATGAGTATTGTTTAGGTAAATTTTTTATTAATTTATAAGATCTAAAACTTTTAGTTAGAATAGCTTATATCTTCCTCATTTCTTCCTTTGTTCATTTCTCATTCATTCAGTTCATACAACATTTATTCTTTTCTGTATGCATTCAGCTCACACATATATATTTAGTATCAACTATTTGCTGGGCAATGTAGAGAGTCCTGGGAATATAGTAATGAACAAGATAACATGGCCGAGCCTCACAGAGCATCCAGCTTTGTGCGGGTGATATGACCATGTAAATATTGTGTTACAGTTTAGTATGATAAAGAGAGCATACTGAGGACATAGAGAGGAGAATGTTGAACATAGTCAAAAATGTTTCCTGCTGAACTGAGATCTAAAGATGAGTGGGGTGAGGGAGATGAATTTCAGACAGGCGAGCATAGGCAGAAGCTTGTAAGTGAGTGGCAGAGGGATCTGCATGCAGGAGATACTGGAAAGGATAAAGAATTAGACTCGAGAGCTCATATATCATGCTCAGAAGTCTTGAGGATATTGGGAAACTAGTGAAGATTTTTGAGGCAGGGAAATGACATGGGAAGTGTGCATTTTACAAAGTTTACTGGCTGTGGTATAGAGAAAGGAATGGAAATAAGAAATAGCTATAGGAGGCATTTTTGTAAATCCAATTAAGACACTAGGAAAATAGTATATAATGGAGAAAAGTGGAAGGATTCAAAATAACATAAGGGTATCTAAGATGGAAGAAATATTGGGTGAGGCAATTTTAGAGGAGACTAATTTATAAGAAAAGGAAAAGAAGATAGTATCAAGAAAATATTTAATCTTGTCATTCCCTAGCTCAAAAAATTTAATGGTCATTGTTTAAAAAAATTAGTTTGTATTCATTGTATTCCCCCAAATTTAACCTTCAGCCTTGTGTTCCGCATCACATCTCCATATCACTTCTCAAAATTTCCTAATTTTACTATGAATTTTCTCTGTGTGTATTCCATGATTTAGCTCATCTGTCATTCTTCCATTATCTCTAAACTCCTTCCCACCTCTCAAAAGTCCTTGGATTCTTCAAGAAACATATCCCAAATGTTACTTCTTGGGTAAATTATTTTTCTATCTCTTCACATTTTCCCCATAGCAATGTGTATGTCTTTCGAAGCATTGGGTTATATTTTGTTCATTTCTGCACCCTTTTTAGAACCTTATACAAAATCTTATATGAACAGAATTGGTGTTCAAGAAATGTTTGGAAACTGAGGTGAATAATATAGGGAGCCACATTTGTTGAAAATTAACAATGAAAACAAGAGGATAAGATGAAGAACCCAAGAGGAAAGATAGAATCGTCAATCCAAAGACACATTTTGAAGGAGCAAGGATAAGCTAGATGATTTAGATTTTAATACCAACAATACATATGAAAATTAAAAATGAACACAGAAACACTAAAAATGGAATCTGTTAATTCCATGGGCAGTTATTAACCTCGGTATGTGCCATGCTGTGGGTATTAAATTTAAGGTTGCTTTAACATCTTTACTTTCAATCAAAGAAAATTTGTAGAAAGACCATTTTTACACCATCTCACCTTGGCAGCTTCTGATTTCACAGTTTATTATTATATATACAGGCCTGATACAATTGAACATTGCTTTTAAAAACTGAAATACTTTGGTGTGAAAAGGGTAGCACTAAGAATTGGACTTCTGATAAGACTTTTTTTTTTTTCTCATCCAAACTGAAATAAATGCTATATATCTTTTGACTTTATCTTGAGTATTTCCTATGTATAAAGTTGAGTAACTGTCACCATAGTAAATAAAATCATAACAATACCATATTGTGACTTTTTTCTCCAATAAATCCCCTTTTTCCATTCCTAACAAACACCTCTCTCCGGCTAATAATGAAAGCATTAGGTTTATGCATATGACAAGTTAAATAATTTGATAGCATTTAAGAAATCCTGTTGTTAACTAAAGTTGGTATACATGCTATTGCTTATTACATAGTAAGAACACATAACAATTGTCTATCCATTTTATTTATTTTAAGATTGATTTTATTTCACTCACTATTTAAGTGGTAAAATCTGATTTTAACATACCCAAGTTCACTTGTAGCTGAGCGGGCTGTGTAAAATTAAATATGGTTTCTGTGTTCAGAGTTATGGACTTATACTCAGCAAAACCTGTGCAAGTTGACACATTCATAGATAGCCATTGATTGTAGGTCCTTGATTCACTTTATTCTTCTATGCCAAAAGCTGTATAGCAGAAATATCATTGTAAATCTAGAAGTACTTTACAGTAAATGTTTAATTCCTGCTAATTTTAGATGAAGGGGATTGCCTGCATTTACAAAGAATAACATTTTAAACTATTGTAAGCATATCTAGGAATCGTTAACATTTTGGTACTTTGAGATTCACAATGATGAGGACCATGTCTTATTTATCTTTATTTACTTATTAAAGAAATAGTTATCGAGTGTCTACTATGTTCTGGATCCAAGTGTGGGGATTACTTCCCAAACTCCACAGGGAAGGGAAGTCCTGATCTCAAGGTGCTTACATTCTGACATTCTTCTTGGAAGGAAACATTCAATAAGGAAAGAAACATAAGTATGGACAAGATTTCAGATAGTGATGAGTATTACAAAAGATTAAAATGGTATGTATGTATGATACATAGTTACTGAACATGTTGAGGTAGGCATGGAGAGAGATAATTGAGATTAATGTTTAGGAAAGTCTCTCTGAAGAGATGGCATTTTAACCAGGACCTAAATGATAAAAAAGAGTTAGCCACATCAAGACTCAGGGTTAGAGAGTTTCTATCAAGGAAACACCAACAGAGATCCTAAGTTGGGAACTCAAATGGCATCTTGGGAGGAACTAAAAGAAGGCTAATGTGGCTGGGATTTACTGTTTGTGGTAGCTTTAGTCTTAGAATAATTGTGAGTTGTAACATTTAGAAGTCAACTAAATGTGTCTTTCCTCTTTTTAGTTGTTGCTGTTAATATAATATATATTAAATTAATTTATAAGCATATATCTTACAAAGGAGACCTAACACTTTGTGTCAGGTACAAGTCTATCCTAAAAACTTTATATTCTCCATATATATTAATTCATTTTATCTGTATAATAACTCTGAGGTAAATACTGTTCCTAAAAATAAACTGAAATAATGAAGTAAATTGTATTCCATTCAGCCAACTTGTTTTGCGATAACGTTCCACCATAATTCAATATCAGATGTGTAAGAATCTGTAAAAATGACTTCCTGCTACTCTAACTCCATGCCTGTGAATTGTATTTGCCCCATCTCTGTGGTGGAGCTCTCAGCACAGCAGTTAGTAAAAGCTTTCTTCCCTGCCCTGCAACTCTATCAATTTTGCTTCTCAGTCATTGCTCTGGTCTCCTGCCGCTGTCTAGATCAGATTCAAACTCTGTGCCCTTGACACCAAAGTCATAACAAAGAACACTTTTATAGTTTTCTCTTGTCTTACAGTTTGCCTTCCCTTATAACCAATACCTACTTAAAAGATTGCTCGATCTCCAAGTGGACAGAATTAGTCATTTTTTCCCCATAGCATGTTTTAGGGAGCTCTGTTAAACTGATATTCCAACCTTGCAATGGGCTACATTCTAATGTTGAAATTAGAGTGTAGTTTTGTATTGAAGCTGTGGTCTGTAAACATGCAGCGCTAGCATTGCCTGGGAGCCTGTTAGAAATGCAGAAACCTAGGCCATACCCTAGGCTTACTGAATCCATATATATACTTTAACAAAATTCCCCCAGTGATCTGAATCACAGGAAAGATTGAGATGTGCCTGTCTGGAGCACCGAACAAGAATAACATTCTGGACTCAATAGCACAGACAATGGGAAATCAGGGAAAGCCTTTAATGGGGTGAAATCTGACAACATGGCACGAGATGACCGTAACCCACACTTATGAAGGATACTCCTCTAAGTTCTCTATGTGTATTAATTCATTTTGTTCTGACCACAGTCCTAGAGGATATTTTATATTACCATCTTTTAATGATAACAATGAAGAAACGAGACCCTGGAGGTTAAGTGACTTCCCTGAGGTCACAGAGTAGATAGATGATAGGCCTGGATTCAGAACCAGGCAGGTTGGCTCCAAGCCCAAGTTCGTAATTATTAGCCTGCACCGCCTCTTTCTGAACTGCCCATTTCAGCTTCATTGACTGGCACTGCTCCTGGCATTTCATAGGCAGGCATTTAGTAATTGAAAATGAGTGAAGCCAGAAAATTCAGACAAATGCATACCATAGAATTCACTGCCACAGGTCATCGTAACACTGTTTCCACTTGAGTTTGCGAAGAAGCAGCCTGAATGATAAGGAATGAGTTACCTCCTCAGTGCCTATCTTTCTGCTACTTTTATTTTACCATCTCCATTCCTCACAACCTTCTGTTCACCCCCTGAAGCAGGCAGCCTGTACCCTCTTGAGTTGGAGTTACTGCCCATATCTTTAGCAAACACTAAAAATGAATAGAATGGATACTGGGTTCCCAGTGCTATACTAGATATTTTAGATGTGTTATGTGATTTCATACCTACTGAGGGAGACATTGTTATTTTTATTTCACGATGAGAGCAAATTTATAAAGATTAAATAAAATCAGACAGGGTTAGAGAGTCATGTATTAATTCCAATTCTTTCTGATTCTAAAAGTAAAACTCTTTCAACCCTCTAATATTGATGTGTAATGCCTTTCCTTGCTCTTTGATGGAATGAATCTTGAAATCCATATTTCTGAGAGATCAGGGGGTTAGTGTTTCTTTTGGGTTTTTGGAATTTTCTTCACTTCCACCCACTGCACTGACAGTTCCCAAACTTTAAGCATTCGGAAGAACCTGGGGGACTTGTTAAAGCACTGATTGCATGACGCATCTACAGAGTTTTTGAGTTATCAGGTCTATGGTAGAGCCCCATAATTTTCATTTCTAGCAAGTTTCAGGAGATGCCAGTGCTGTTGGCCTGGGACCACACTTAGTGAACCACTGCAGGAAATAAACCTTTCTAATTCTTTATATGTCCTTAAATATTTTTCATCCCATTCTCTCTGACATAGATTCCAAGGCGGTTTCCACAGTAGAAGCACTAAACAGCAATGGATTTGAGTCTGTTTCACACAGGCATAAAGTGGTCATAGGGTTATAGGGAGTGGCATAGAGTGCATACACAAGGGGACTGGGTTCAAAAAAGATGTTTCTTGTTATTTTTATTAAGCTTTTCTACTTGAAGAAACAAGTAGACTTAGCATTTACAAAATATATAGCTGAATACACATGCTTTTTACAGTTCTTTCAGGTTTCTATCTGTTGATATCTCCCTCCGCTGGGAAGGAGTTATATTATGATTTGTATTTACTTTAGGGGAAAAACAGTGAAAACCTAGCTATTGTCTTTGATTGCTAATCAGCATGGCTTCTCCCTCAGAGTGTAAGGAGATGAAATGGAGTCCAGATTAGCATTGATTGAATAGGCAAGCAGCTACTAAGAAAGGAACTCATCTGCCTAGGTTTAGGGGAGCCAGATGCACACTTTCTGCCATCATCTTACCTACTAACACATCCCGTATTGTGAAGGGGGAAATATGTATGTGTGGCATCATGAACTGCCTTAGAAAATGACTTCCCCAATTCCAGGTGCCAAGGAAATAATTGGTAAATTTCCCCAGAGTGTTTATTAGTTATAGAAAAGTCAGGTTTCTCTCTAAGAAAATAACACTTACCATTCTTTAACTAAATTACCATAATAATTTGTACCATGTGGATATCAACCTCCTCTGTCTGCTCTGAAAGACAGAATCATTTCATAGACTCATCCCAACAAGCCACTTTCTCTCTTGTTAGATAACAATAGTAGTACTAGAGGAAATTCTTGATGGATGGTTTTTATGTCTTATTTCATGTAATACTCATGTACATTCTGTAAAGTGGGTATTATTATCTCCATTTTAAAAGGTGACATTTAGGATCCAAAATCTTGAATAGTTTAATGAGCTTTCACAACTAATAAATGGTTGGGCTAAGGTTTCATCTCTAATAATTCTTCTTAACCAAAGCATGTTACTTTGAAAATTAGTTCTGCTACTTCTCAGGAAATAATCCACAAAAGGAGAATTCATAAGCTGTGGACAGGGAAATTGGGAAACAGAACCAATCATCTTTAGCTCTTAGAAATTTACAGGTTAATTAGGATATAAAAGTGTTTTCTCCATCCTTAGAATTCATTTAACAAATATTATGACTATGTATCTATGTCTCTGTATAAAAAAAAAATACCACCAAACACAATAGGTTAAAATAATAACAGCCATTTACTACCTCTCATGACTCAGGTTGACTGGGCTCATCTGGGAAATTCTGTTTTAGGTGGTGTTGGCTGGAGCTGCCGTCACCTGCGAGACTCAGATGGCTCAAACCTCCAAGACAGCTCATTCATGTGGCTGGCCATCAGGTGGGGCAGTTCATTAGAGCACCTCAGTTCTCCTCCATGTGACCTCCTTATATGGTTTGAGCTCTTAGATCATGGAAGTTGGATTCCATGAGAGAGAGTATTAAAAATGGAAGCTGCATGACTTACTTCACTTAGCATAATCCCTTCCAGTTCCATCCATGTTGATGCAAATGATGTACAATACAGTGGCTAACTAAACATAATAAAAAAATAAAAATAAAAATGGAAGATGCAGATTTCTTACAAGCCCTTTTAAAGTGCACTTTAAGAAGTTACAAGTTTACCTCATTCTGTCAATCACAGCAAATCATGGATCAGCCCAGATTAAAGACATGGAATGGCAACAAATTTGGGCTAAATTTAATCTACCACAGTCTGCCCTCTGGTCATAAAATATTCACATTTCTCCAGAAATGTAAAGTAACTAACACCCTCTTTCAAGGCCACCAGAAGTCATATCCCACGATAGCATGAAGTTCAAGCTTAAAGTATAAGATAATGTTGGGGCACCTGGCTGGCTCAGCTGGTAGAACATGCAACTCTTGATCTCAGGGTCCTGACTTCAAAACCCACGTTGGGGGTGGAGATTACTCAATAAATAAAGTATTTAAAAAAAAAGATATCAGTGTCTATATCTTGTCCATGTGTGGATGAGGCTCCTCAGAATTGGTCTCCCAGGTGTTAGCTTATTTGTTTGTTTTCAAATGCAGAGATTTGTGGTCTAAAATGTTGTTATCTTTTCCAACAAATAAAAAATCTGTTGGGAGGTAGTGATAGAATAACCCAATAGACACTCTCATTCAAAAAGGGATAGCAAAAGCACATGCCCCAAATCTTACTGTCTCAGGGCAGGGGATATATATTAGGAACCAGTTTACCCCCATGTGTGGTTCTTTGGGGCTGTTAGTTCTTTGAGACATGCTTCATCTTCTATGAGAACAGCTCTATGTTTGTACCTGAGCAGCTTTGTTAGCTTGCTCTTTGTCCATAGAAATGTAAGCCTAAAGTCATCTTTTCATTTTGAATTTTTTCCCCTTTAAATTGAAGCTGGTTTTGCTTCCACTGGCCCACTGACCTAACAACTTTGTATACATTTTGTGAATGAATCTTGAATTAATAAGAAATAACCCACTCTTGCTTACATTTCTAGACAGGGAGGAAGAAAACTAAATCAGTTCTCATGATAGTCACTGTGTTAAGCAATTGACACATATTTTATGTGATTCTGACAATATCCATGCAAGGTGCATATCCACATATATATATATATAGATTAGAAAATTGAAAGTCAGAAAAGCTAATTGTTCATTTTTATGCAGCTTACAAAGTAGAAGATGCAAGATTGAAAACCAAGTATGTCTAGAACCAAACTCCCAAGCATTTTCTGCCATACTTTATTGTCTTTAATTCTAGAATTTTCTTATTTATTTATCAATTGTTTACTTTTTTTATTCATAACCTGTTTTGAAAATGAAATTGAGGTAGTTGAGCAGCTGTAGAATGGATATTTTTAGACCATGCCATTTAGGCATTTTTATCTAGCAAACTCTTTCCTAAAATTTAAATTCAAAATGATTGAATTATTTTGAATTTGATAAACACAAAAACATTCAGGAGTACAGTTATTGGGGAAAATGCTGGACACCCTGGCTACCAGGTCATAATCAGTGCCAATTTGACTATGTATTCTTAATTAGATATGTAATGTTATCTAAAAAAGTTAGCAAAGAACATCAAATATACTTTTGAATGGAATACTGAAAAAAATAAATAATTCTATGGTTTTATAATTTATTAAGGAGACATCTCAAATAACTTTTATAGGTTCCTTTAGTTGCATAATTCTTAGAGCCTTCAAGATGCTAATAGCTCTTATTGGGTGTAAGGACATAATATATAGTACTTGCAAATATATTAGATTTTGGAAATTTTTGTGGATGGTATTATAAGAAGAGTGGATCTTAAATATATATTGTTAGGAATTATGCCCTAGAAAAATCTAGATTACTGTTTATACTGAGAGTATTATTGAAGAATATAATTACTGTATTTTCATACCTTAGCCTATGTGATTCCTGAAAGTGTAAAAGCATTCACTGTATTGTATGTACTCTATGAGAATTTAGGACACCTGATTATGTGTTTTGCTTTTAGTTGTATTTAAACTTAAAAAAATTATGCTGTTTAGAAGTAATATATTTACAGGGTTCAACATTCAAAACTAGGGATGTTTATACTCTCTAGTGTAGTCATATGGCCAGAATGTGTTTTGATTGGTCTTTGCACCAATAGATTAGTTAATGTTCCCATATGGATAGTGTATACTAGTGTGTGTGTGTGTGTGTGTGTGTGTGTGTGTGTGTGTAAACATGTATTTTTGAGACAATACCTTAATAATAATATATTTATAGTATATATTATATATAGTGTATATATATTATTTATATATATTATAAATATATATTTAAATATAATTCTGATTAAAATAAGACAGTTATTAACTGATAGGTGTTCTATCATTTATGTCTTGTCCACTAATGCTCCTCTCAGCCCCTAAAAGTAACCACTTTTTTTCCTTGTATATCCTTCCAATGCTTCTCTCAGCTCCTATAAGTAACCACTTTTTTTCCTTGTATATCCTTCCAATGTTTCCTTAAATAGATACAAATAAATATGTGTATATATTAGTATTATCGGCCCTTTTATAAAAGGTAGCAACACATTGTATACCCCATACTATAATTTCCTTTTTTTACTTGATGATCTACTCTAGAGTTTTAGGATTCCCCACCCCCCCATAGCAGTGTAGAGATATTCTTCATTTTTTAAGATGATCCTAGTATTATATTATATGTACAAATACCCCTTGGTTTATTTTACCAGTCCTCCATTGATGGATGTTCATTTTGTGCCTAATACTTTGTTACTAAAAGCAATGCTACAGTATATAGTTTGTACATATGGCAAACATATGTGGGTATTTTTTAAGATAAATTCCAAGAGGTAGGATTGCTAGGGCAAATGTTAAAGGCATTTATAATTCTGATAGATATTCACAAATTGTATTTTATTGGTTTCATTATTTTGAACTCACATTAGCAATATATAAAGAGTCAATTTTTTTCCAGTTTCTGGGATTTATTGTCAAACTCAGATTTTTGCTAACATGATAAGTAACAAATGGTTTCTCACTGTGACTAAGGATTTTTCTTAAAATAAATGAAGCTGAAGATCTTTTAGTAGCTTAAGTACTGTTGTATTTCTTCTCCTTCTCAGGCTCTATTATTCATATAAGCCATTCTTGAAGAAATTACTTAAAGATAAACTCCAACCAAACAAGAGGAAAATGAGAAATCTTTAGGAAATGACAACAAAGCAAAAGACTTTATATTAATAAATATGTTAAAATAAAAATAATATACATTACATATATAGTTCAACAAAGATAACATTTATAATTTACATTAAAAATGAAAATATAAACACAGAAGAAAAGACAGACTGGATTAAAAAGCAAAACCCAAATAAATATTGAATCAAAGAGACAAAATTGAAACAACATAATTCAGAAAGCTTAGAAATGAGAGTGATTAAGGGAAATTGTTTTTGTAATATGTACTCATATGCATATAGAATAAACATATATCAAAGATTCTATTTAAATTATCAATGAAGAGGGAACCAGTAAGATATAGTCCCTTCAATGTAGATTTCAAAAAGTACACACAGATATAGGCAATCCAGAATATTGAAGTGGATTTTTATTTAGATGCAAAACTGGCCAGTATCTACAACACAATAATCAATCATATCTCATTGAACATGATTCATTTGCCTTTCTATGTACAAGAATCATTTGCATTGTGATCAGTTGGTTGTTGTTGTTTTTTTTTTTAATTATTGAGTTGTAAAATAGCTTAAAGGCTATTTAAAGGAAAGGATTAATAACAGAGAAGAATATACTAGAGTGGACATCCAATATTTTTTTTTGCTTTTTTTCTCAGGCAAAAGGATAAAAAATTATATGGTAGGAACATGCAAACAAAAAGATAAAGAAAGCATGGGTTGAAATCTTAGTATTAGACAAGTTAGTTCTGGGCTACCTCTAGAGCTTAAATTCCTTTGATCTGGGTTTGGGCAGCAAAATTAGTATTTTAACAAGTACCTTAGTGATTCTAAAGCTTCTGTGTAACATTTTTTTCTTTCTAATATGTGTCTCCTTGACAGTTCTCACAGAGATATTTTATTCAGTGTACCAACCCCCAGGCCATTCAGCTAAAAATGTTATGTCTGTGACTCAGCAGTAAGAAACTCAGCGTTCTGCCCTAGCTCCAGAGAAATCACATGATTTCTTGCCCTGATGTTAGAAAGGAAGACTAGTTGAGAGAGTTTCAAAAATAATTTTGAAGAAATTTGAGCACCAACTGTTTTATAGTATCATCATATTCTACTTTTTCTAGTTACTGTTTTTCATTATCAAGATAACAGAGTACTCATTAAGTTTTATACAAGGAAAGCTTTAGAACAAAGATGAAAGGGAAATCTATTTGTCAATAGATTACTTCACACCTGTGTCTCTTCTCTTGTCCTGCAAGCTCCAAAGGAGGGCTGTACTTGACAATTCTTTTGGTGTTGGTGCTGGCCATTACCATATCACATACACGTTTTTGTATGTGATATAATATCAAAATATCATTAAATTATTAATGACAAATCTATTGTTAAAATATTTTAATCATGTGATTTCTCTGGAGCTAGGACAGAAAGCTGAGTTTCTTATTGCTGAGTCACAGACATAACATTTTTAGCTGAATGGCCTGGGGGTTGGTACACTGAATAAAATATCTCTGTGAGAACTGTCAAGGAGCCACATTTTAGAAAGAAAAAAATGTTACATAGAAGCCTTAGAATCACTAAGGTACTTGTTAAAATACTAATTTTGGTGCCCAAACCCAGATCAAAGGAATTTAAGCTCTAGAGGTAGCCCAGACTTTGTACTTTTAGGCAACTTTGTTGGTGTTCTTGATTTGTACTCCAGTTTAAGAAGCATTGATATAGAAATGTTTATCCCTTCTCTGGTATACTACATTCCTGATCATGATTCCCTATTTTTTATCCATATCTATGCCATTTAATAAGTAATTTTGCAATGACCTCATAACTGTGTGTGTAGTGTATGCGTCACCTCGTGGTGGTACCATTTGATTTGCTTTAGCCAATAGGATGTTAGAAATATGGCGTAGCTAAAGCACTTGTGTGCAGTTGAGTTTGCCCACAGGTGTGCCTCTGTGACATCACCAGACATGTCTGTGCCAGCCTGCTGGCCCCAGGAAGAAGACAGGACACTTGTGGACAGTCACCACAGAAAAGCTTAGGTTGCAGCAGCTGCCCCCAGGTGCTCTGCAGATCTTCAAAGATAAATGATCTTTCCTTTAATACACTGAGTTTTGGAGTGATTTGTTATGCAGTATTTTGTGGACATGGTTAACAGACATATCTACTTTATGTTAAAAGAGAGAAGAAAATAATTGGTGAGTGAACACTAAGAGCTTAAACTAGAGCGTGAAGCACTGTCTCCAAAATCAGATGTTTCTGGGTTTCTAGCCTACTCTGCCATGACTTTGATATATGACAAGTTATTACATTTGTAAGGCTTAACTTAATGGAATGTTAATTTATTATAATAATAGCTACTTTGCTGGATTGTTATAAATATTAAACAAAATGATACATACAAATTGCATCTTGCATTATTTCTATCTGTTTCTTTTCTTCATAATGCACTTATTTCCTGATACTGAGAGAGAGACAAAGAACTGGACTTGCCCGGTCATTTTCTGTTAATAATCTCCTAAAGAAAGAAGAAAAAATCGCCTTAGAAAAGAATTTGAGAGGCTTGTAGAATGTGATTTTTTTTTTGAAAGATGGTGAGACAATGGAAGGAATGCTAATTAATTTTAACACTGGATGCATAATTGAATGAATATGAATTTTTTAACTCCTTATTTAACAAGTATTTAGTAAGAACTTGCTTCCTATCTTCCTCAAGCCTACAAAATGTGTTCACTAATCATTTCTATAAGATCAAACTTGGGCTGCTGAGCATATGATGGCCATATGTATTCACATTAATTAGAGAGTCTTAATGTTATATAATTTATTTTCCAAAATAAGTAAATCTCTAAATATATAATTAAATATAATTTGCATTTACTCAGTAGGATTTTTCATTAACATGAATTAGAAATCATGGGTGGAGGAAAGGCTTTTTCCACAACCTTCTCTGATTTATGCTTAGGAATATGTAATCACACAAAAAGGATCCTTCAGTGTCAGCAAAACCAGACAGAAGCAAAGTTCCACTATCAAATATGCATCAGTTGCCAATAATGTTATAATCACATTATTGATGCCAGAGAGATGGTGGAGAATAGTGTGAAATGATGACTTTGAAAGCAATAGAACAAGATTTGGATTCTAGTTTGGCCACTTATTGTTGTGAAATTATAGGCTTTGGTTTTCCAATTGATAAAATTTGCATACTTATAATTATAGCACACGGTTGGAGATTTGAGAAAATAAGACTTAGCACTTATAAATGATCCATAAATTAATGTTATTTTAGGGACACTGACTTCCAAGACAATTTTTATTTTTATTGAACTATGGTTGACACGCAATGCTACATTAGTTTCGGGTGTACAACATAGTGATTTGACAACTCTATGCATGACGTTGTGCTCACCTCAGTGAAGCCACCGTCTGTCACCATACAACACTATTACAATACCATTGACTGTATACCTTCTGCTGTATCTTTCATCTCCATGATTTTTCATTCCATAACTGGAAGCCTGTACTTCCCACTACCCTTCACATATTTTCCTCATCCCCTACTATCCTGTCCTCTGGCAACCACCTGTATGTTCTCTGTATATATGGGTCTTTTTGTTTGTTTTTTGTTTTGTTTTTTTGTTTGTTCATTTTTTAAAAGTTTCAACATACAAGTGAAATTATATGGTATTTGTCTTTTTCACTTGTATTTATTATCTTTACTGTCCTCCACAAGTCTCTTATCTTCTTATTTTCACTGTCCTTCCAAGTCTTTTATCTTCTTCCTGGGACCAGCAGGCTAGTACAGGCATGTCTGGTGATGGCGCAGAGGCACACCTGTGGGCAATCTCAACTGCACAAGTGCTTTAGCTATGCCATATTTCTAAAATCCTATTGGCTAAAGCAAATAAGTATTTGACTTATTTCACTTAGGATAATGCCCTGGAGGCCCATCCATGTTGCTGCAAATGGCAAGATCTCATTCTTTTTTATGACTGAGTGATGTTTCATTGTATATACTACATCTTCTTTATCCATTCATCTATTGATGGACACTTAGATTGCTTCCATATCTGAGCTATTGTAAATAATGCTGCAGTAAACATAGGGGTGCATGTATCTTTTCAAATTAGTGTTTTCATTTTCTCTGGGTAAATACCCAGGAGTGGAATTACTAGATCATATGATATTTCTATTTTTAATTTTTTGAGGAACCTGCATACTGATTTCCATGGTAGCTGCACAAACTTACATTCCCATCAACAATGCATGAGGGTTCCTTTTTCTCTACATCTTCACCAATACTTTTTATTTCTTGTGTTTTTGATACTAGCTATTCTGACAAGAGTGAGGTGTATATCTCATTGTGGTTTTAATTTGCATTTCCCTGATCATGAGTGATGTGGAGCATCTTTTCAGGTGTCTGTATGTCTTCTTTAGAAAATGTCTATTCAGGTTCTCTGCCCATTCTTAATCAGATTATTTGTTATTTTGGTGTTGGTTTGTATAAGCTCTCTATACATTTTAGATATTAACCTCTTATCAGACATGTAATTTACAAATTATCTTGTCCTATTCAGTAGGTTGCCTTTTCATTTCGATAAACCCTTAGCCAGATCATCAAGACAAATTTTAAAGTGCAAAGGGTCAAGACTATTCCATCTTTAGAAAAGTGTGACATAGAATATATAAGTCAAACAGAAAATAAATCTGATGATAAATCATGGTGTTTTGCTATGTATCTGTTCTTTGAAGTATAGATACATGGTTGTAAGTTTGTTCAAGAGCTGTAAAATCATTTGGCTTGGTTCATGGCTAAGTTTCATTACATACAAGTTAAAAAACTTTGAATAGCATTATTAAAAACTGTGGGCATGGGGTGCTTGGGTGGCTCAGGCAATTAAGCATCTGCCTTTGGCTCAGGTTATGATCCTGGGGTCCTGGGATTGAGCCCTATGTTTAGCCCCACATCCAGACCTGAATGTTGGGTTCCCTGTTCCGTGGGGGGCCTGCTTCTCCCTCTCCCTCTGCCCCTCCCCCCTACTTGTGTTCTCTCTCTCTCAAACAAATAAATGAAATATTTAAAAATAAACTTATTTTTTATTTGTAAAGTGGGATAAGGGTTATTATGAGTATTTTGTCATTATAAAGTTTCATAATATGAGTAAATCACTTAGCACTCCCTTGTATATAGGAAGAATTTAATAATCATCTTGTTAGTTTTATTATCATTAATATTACTATTAGTAGTAGTAGTATTTTAGTCCAGTTTCTAATACTAGCTCTTTAGCTTAATGAGAACTCATTTAACTTTTCTAATCCTACCAAAAACTTGCTATTATGATAATCAAGAATGATACCATGTGCAGAGGTCTCTGGATTGTGCCTGGAAGACAATGAGTGCTATCTTATTTCTTTGGTCACACTTTATTATCTCCAAAAGGGTTATGTTTAGGTGTTTTGAAATTGGAAATATCAAAATGAACTGAGCATTCCGAGGAGACACATTAGAATAAGTGAGATAGGTTTCCAAAATTAAATAGGTATGGAACAAATGAAGGTGAGTAAATTCCAGAGTGGGAACAAGCATCAAGTGAAGAACTTGAAAGGAGCAGAAAACACTTACACACACACAACATGTGTTAGGGGTAAAAGGATATAATGTTGAATTGAAAATATGTAGGACTGGCTGAGAAGGTGGCAGAGTGAATACACACAGATCTACTGCCAGTGAGGGGAGATAATGATGGGAAGTGACAGTGTGTGTGGAGATGGTGAAGAAGAGTGTCTTAGAATTAGGAATTCAAGGGATATACCTTCAGAGAAAAACAAACTGAATTGTACTTTTGTGTTATGTTGAGAAAACAGTTAGTTAAAAATTTTAATTTTGCCATTACTCTTGAGATTTTGTAGCTACAGCCAAAAAAATTTAGGTATCACAAGGGCAAGATGGGTTGTAATGACTTGGTAGTCAGTGTTTAAACATAATTCCCCCAATATGTCTGATTTTTGTATTGTTTCTAATTGTTAGGAGTTTGAGCATCGCTTGAATATTGCACTCGGCCAGGAGACAAAAACTGTCTGCGGTTCCTGGTTCTGCCAGTCTCTATCTAGGTATGTGACTTTAGACAAATTGTTGAAGTTTTCTAAGTCTTGGCTTCTTCATGTGTTATATTTAGAAGTTTTCAGAAAAATACATCTTTTGACCTCCCAGGACTATATGACATGTCTGATACCTAAAATTTCCCAAGCATGTCATATTGGATGAGCCATTGACCTCTCCAAGTCTCATCTTAAATGACCTGAAAAGTTGCAAAAATGTTAGCTGCTTTGAATTATGAGTTATTGAATGATGAAGCTGAACTGAGCTAGTAGATACGAAAGTGCTCTGAAAACGGCAATTGCTATATAAATATAAAGCATGATTATTATAAATTAACATGGATTTACTGGCTATGGCTCTGCATAGTAAATGAAAGGAGTGGAGTTGTTAATTGAGAAGAATCAGGAGTAGCAACCTTTCTCATAGAAGATAATCTAGAATTTATGTTGTCTAATGCTGTAGTTAATTGATTGGGGTTGGATCTGGTGAGTAATTAAGTTTAGCAACAGTGTGCCAATACAATTTTCTATCTCCTGTCACATTAAATCACTTACAATGAACTCGGATTCAGGGAGACTATAAACTACTGTCTGACCTAGAGCTATTTGAAGAACACATACATTGAAATTGTTGGGAATGGTTAAGAGATGCAGATTTTGATGTCTGGCAGAAAAAAAGAAAAAAGAAAAGAAAAGAAAAAAGGAAGATGGGAACACAGTTCTTGAAGCCATGTGTCCGATTCCAAGTTAATGACCTTTCTTTAGTCATTGTAGAAGGAGCTTATTCACCATTTCCCACATGCAAAATGCAAAAGACAGCTCTCTCTCCCCCTTCCTTCCCCTCTCTCTCTGTTCCCCGCTGTCACAGTTCTATCAGTCTTCATAGTTGTAATTATTAGTGAACTTATTTTTCTGATTCTCATCAGAATTGATGTTGATAAAAATGAGTACAATACTGTGAAAAAAATTTCAGGTATGCAAAGAGAGACTGGGTTTAATTCTCCCTTCATCATTAACTGGGTAATATTTCTGAGCCTCCATTTCCTTCTCTGTAAGCTGCAGCACTAACTCTTCCCTTAAAAATGTCTAGGCATGGAAATCAGCTGACACAGGGTCTAATTCTTTGCATCAGTTCAATGAATTTTTTTTCTATTTTTTTCCCTTCTTCAAGGCCTGGACCATACTTTTTCACTAAATGGTATATGTTCAATGAAACATTCCCTGTGTTTGGCTCTGCTCGTTATAGCATGTTGCCACTCTAATGATTTATTTTGTCTTTTCACCTGTCCACAGGGCCCTTCTACCATCCACTTAGGACATTTCCTATGACCTTTTAAATATAAAACTTGCTTAACAAATGAATTGGCTTAGGGTGCTTACTTCAGAAGTCATACGATAATTTTGGTTCAATAATGAGAAAATTAGCATAGCTCTTGAAGAACGATAGATCTGTTTATGAAGTAATCCAAAGTTTTAATGAAATGAGGGAGATACTAAGTCACTTTTATAATGAAATGAATGCCAGCTAAAATAATAATGAGACACCTTTAACTCTTTATGACACACTGGCAAATATTAACATATTTGAGAAAAGGCAATGGTGACAAGGTTGTGGGTAAATAAACACTCAAAATCATTTTTGGCAGGATTGTGACTTGGTTCATCACCTTTAGAGCAGGGGGATGAAATATGACAATCTGATTGGAGAGGGGCCCAGGGCTCATGTGTTGAAGCTGTGCTTGCCTGACAAACATGATATTTTTACTTAGATTATATGTTTATGTGAGGACAGAGGGGCACTGGAGAAAAAGGATGTAGCTAGTAACCGTTTAAACAGCACACTTAAAAAAAATAAACTGAGACTCTATGTTTATTTTGTGTATATTGGGGGAGGGATTATGGGTAACATTTTGAATTTTGGAATGGAATTACAATATAGTCATGTTTTAAAACTGTCACTGATTTGAGAACAAGTTATCAGTTTCTATCAAAATTTTAAAAGCACAGACCTTTTAACCCAGCAACTTCACTCTGGGGATTCTGCTCTACAGATGTGCACACAACAATGTCCCCAAAGTGCATGAAAAAGATACATGTGGCAACTTTATTCAAAACAGTGAAAAATCAGAAACTATCTAAATGCCTGATAATTGGGTCTGATTAAACAACATAATTATGGGCCACTTGAGAGCTCTCATACAGTGAAAGTGGATCCATATATACTGGAAACATTTCTAAAATAAAGCAAACATACATAACCACCCACAAACCAAAAGCAAAAATAAGGTCCAGAACAGAATACAGGGTGCCTCTTAATTTTGTAATATCATATGTAGATAGACACATAGATGCATATATACATATATATTTGTATATTCAAATATTTATTGTCTACTATGTGCTACAAAGGAGAAAAGGATGGGAACAGCAAATATTTCGAAGGATACTAGAATTTATTAATAGAAGATCGGGGCAAAGGATCCAAAGTGGAAGGGACTTACTTTTCACTATATATCATTTGAAATTTATTTTTTATCATATATATTTTACAAGATCATTTAATAAACACTTTTAAAATATTCAGTTTAGAGACAAATGTGTTAAGAAAATGAAAGTAAGATTCAACATAGAGAAATGTTTTGGTTTCTAGCAGCAATACTCATCCTACTATTGACCAATTTATTACAAACATGTATTGAAATTATATTGTGCACAATCCCAGTATTGGGCTAAATCCCATTAAAAAACATTAACAGGACACATCTCCTTATAATTCACTAAGTTTCAAATAACTGGTCTACAAAGACAGATTTAAAGTCAGTGAAGCTTAGGAAACAAGTATGGGTTTAATGAAGTTAAAATTAGTTAAGTAATTATTAAATATTCTTATTGATTGATCAAGCCATTCTATAGATATATTTTATGCTCAGTCTCTCTTGTTTCTATATTAATATATCAGTTCTCTCTATGTGTACTGTGAGAATTATGGAAGCCTGGTGGCTTACAAGTAATAAAAATACAGATAGAAAATATAGTTATCTAATTAAATCTGAAATTCAGTTGCCCTTGAAGGAGGAGCAACATGCTCATAGGTGTTTACCTATTCCCATTTCAATTGAGAGTTGCTTTCAGTCAAATAGATTTATTTCACCAAGAAATGCCCATGGTTGCTTAGTTATACCCTGGTTTTTTCCCAGCAATTATTTTTCTAGGGCAGCTGTTGTTTTCATATAAACTGACTATAAATAGGAAATATGTTATACAGACATTTAAATGCAGATAATTAAGAAAGATTAAATTTTTTAGCATAGATCTATATTTATAAATTCACATATACATAGAAATGACTTGTGCATAATCATTTTTAAAGCATTAACATGAACTAAATTAAGAGGATAAAAAATAAGGAATTAAAGATGAAATGTTTACATGGCAAATACATGACACATTTATTGATATATGGTTTTCTACTCTGTGTGTATATGTTTAAAAGTTTAGTTCTACATTGGGTCAAAAAAAAGGGTCTGAGGAATTCAGAATCACAAATCATCCCCCACACTTGACTAGATATCCTGCCTCTGATTTATTATAGCATCCTGAGTGACTCTGAGAAATTAAATAACTTTTCCAAGGTTACACTTAGAAGTATGTAAAATCAGGAGTTCTATGGAGTAACGTATCAATTGAAAATATGGAAGAATTTTATAAAATCAAGAATATTAATTTATGGGATGGTCCATATGTAAGAGTTAGCTCTGTATCACTTAAAATGTTTTTAAAATTACAATAATCTCTTGTCAGAAATGGTGAAGATATTTTCTTGTAGAAGAGTGAGAATGAGGAGGAAGTGGTTGTTCTAGAGTACACTAAATACTTTCCAAATGAAATTGAGCATAAATCTAAGGCACTCACATAGAATTGCTTAGTAGACAAGATAATGAGGCAATATTCTAATCATATAATTAGGAGTTAATGCCTTGGGTCCAGTCCCAATTTCTGATTCAATAGCTCTGAAGTTGGGCTGAAGCACTGGTATTTCTAAGTCCTCAGGTGATGCTGAAGCAAGCTACAAGTGCAAACCACTGGTCTCAGGGAATAGCATGGCAACGTTTAGAGTGAATGCGTTGCATAATTTGAGTAAGTTAAACATTTTTCTTTATATATCTATTATTCCATTCTTTTACATCAATGGTCACAAATGTTTTCTATTTGTATGTACGTATGTATTCATGTATGTATATGTACACACACACATTCACATATACACCCATTTCCCAGGAGGTTTTTAACTTTGTAAATCTCATCACAGTCCCCTTGGGTATTTGTATTCACTCCTATTACTTAAATTATCATCTGTAACTTAATAACTTTCAAATACCTTTTTTCGACCCAGAGGTCTCTCATTCAACATAAGTATATTAAGTGTCTTCTATGTGTAAGACACTGTGTCAAGGGCCTCCTAAGTCCTGATGCTTAAGGAAAATATAGTGGTCATATATATTAATCATGGTTCACACTGCTTTACCCTTGGCCACTACTTAAGAGATCAGTGCCTCTGGTCATCTGTCTTTTATTATAAGCTCACCTTTATACTTCTTTCTAATTCCCATACCCTTATCTAACTTTCTTCCCCTCCCATAAATAATGGACCCTTGTCCATTGTATTTTTTTTTTTTTGTATCCCTTTATTGGGCTATGTGGGCATCAGTTCCTTAACTATCACAATCCTCTCCATCTTCAAACTTTTCACTGAGTATTCCCCATGCCTCATATGTCAGCATAAACTTTTTTTTCCTTCTGTGAATCTGACTTATCCTATTCTTTCAAAAGAATCCTTCTTATTTTCACATATCTTATGTACTTTGTATTCAGAAGTGAGTTCAGTATCCTCCATACCTTCCACTGGTATCCAAAGAACCACCCCTTCATAGGTCTATAAAAAGTCTGGCTTCAGAGCGTCTGGGTGGCTCAGTCAGTTAAGTGTCTGCCTTCAGCTCAGGTCATGATCTTGGGGTCCTGGTATCAAGTCCCATGTGGGGCTCCATGCTCAGTAGGGAATCTGCTTCTCCTCTTTCTCTGCCCCTCCTCCCTGCTCATATGCTCTCTCTCTCTCTCTTTCTCTTTTGCTCTCTGAAATAAATAAATAAAATCTTAAAAAAAAAGAAGTCTGGCTTCATTGAGACTCTGGTTACACTACCATCTATCACATCCTTGTTATTAACTCCTGGGCCATGCCCATTATTCACTGAGGAAATCAGGACCTTGGCTGCTCCTATGCATACTAAGGCCTACCATTATTTTGTGTCTTCATTGTCCTTGTGCATGATCTGTGTCATATTCTGATCCTGATCATTGACATTTGCCAGCCTAATTTATAATTTCTTATGGACTTCTCTATAATCTGATGAGGGTAGGGACCCTCTTGAAATTTTTATCTCACAACCACTGAGAAGATACTGGTCAGTGGTATTTCACATTTGCTGAATAAATGGTTAAATGAATGAGTAAATAGCACCCTGATGGTTTAGCAGAATTACAGAATAAAACATGTTTTGTGTGTTTGTTTATAAGAAGGGAAAATTCAAAATGTGTAAAAAGAGAAAAGAGTCACTGAAGAGAGAGGAAGATTTTACACTTCCTTCCAATGTACCTCCGTGGGAAGAGAGTCTTTGTTCTGTTATTTTTTCCTGTATTCTTATTATCATCACCATCTATATCAACCTTGCTTATTTGGAGGTCCTGATACCCCACTGACCATGCTACTGGCTTCTTCCCGGAAATATCTCCTCCTCTGCATCTTCCTCTCCCCAAAAAAGGGAAATGAAACTAAGCAAAATATTCTCAACAAAGGAATTTATAGATCCATTACTTATCTAGTTATACAGAAAATGATCCACACCATAATGGTATAAAGCAATAACAGTATTTGATAACTATTATAGTTTTCATAAAGCAGGGCTTTTAAGAGCAACTTAACTAAATGGTTCTGGCCTATAGTCTTTAAAGAAGTTAAAGTCAACATGTAGTCCAGGGTTGTAGTCATTTGAAGGTTTGACTGGGGCTCGAGGATCCACTCCCAAGGTAACTCACTCACATAATCAGCAAGTTGGCTCTGGCTGTTAGCAAGTTCGCTGTACTCTTCCATGTGCATCCTTCCACAGGGACTACTGAGTGTCCTTATGACCTGGTGGCCAGCTTCCTCCAGAACAAATATTCCAACAGATCAAAGCAGAAGCTACAATGTCTTTTATAACCTAACTTATAATAGTCTCAGGTGTACACTGTATTGATTCCACAACTCTATACATTACGTAGTGCTCACCACAAGTGTTGCTGCCATCATTCACCACAAACCTAATTATAATACCACTGATTATATTTCCTATGCTGTACCTTTCATCCCCATGACTTATTCATTCTGTAACTAGAAGCCTATATCTTCCACTCCCCTTCACTCATTTTCCCCATTCCCCCCTGGCAACCATCAGTTTGTTCTCTGTGTTTATAGGTATCATTCTGCTTTTTGTTTGTTTTTTTCATTTGTTTTATTGTTTAGATTCCACATATAAGTGAAGTGTGATGGTATTTGACTTATGTCATTTAGCTTAATACCTTCTAGGTCCATCTATGTTGTTGCAAATGGCATGATCTTATCCTTTTTATGGCTGAGTAATATTCTATTATAGATGTATATATACACACACACATTTATATATGTGCACACATATATACATATATATACACATTTCACATCTTTTTTATCCATTCATCTATCCATGGACACTTGGGCTGCTTCCATATCTTGGCTATAGCAAATAATGCTGCAATAATGCATTTATCTTTTTGAATTAGTGGGTTTTTTTTGGGGGGGGAATACCCAGTAGTGGAATTATTGGGTCATGCGGTATTTCTCTTTTTATTTTAAGGAAAACAGTTGAAGAAAATCCTCGCTTTGTCTAGTTATCTATGTAAAGTTAGAATTATATCAAGTGAAGCTCTTCAGATCCATATAGTAAGTATTTACTGGGTTCTTCTACAGCTGGTATAAGACTGTTCAGAAAGGAGGTCTCACTTTAATTACAAAGTCATACACTCTCTCACCTCTGTCTACTTCAACTTCCGGCCATGCTTCCCTTCGTTGACTACACTCTTATATCCTGGCCTTTATTTAATTCCTCCAGCACACTAAACTTTCTCTAGCAGTCAAGTCTTGCATGTTATAGTCTATCTTTTCAAAATACTTTTTTTCAATTCACTCTTATTATTTCTCAGCTTAAATGGTCCTCAGTGAAGCCTTATTTGGTTATGTGACATAAGGCTGGGCACCTACATCATGCTCTCAAGATCTCTTGATGGTTTTATTTATGACATCACAATTTATCATATATTTCATGTATATAGATACATGTGCATGTATATATAATGTCTGTGACATATGCATACAAATATTTCTATTCTTATTTTGTCTTTTTCATGCTGTGTTCTTTATGAGAACAAGGGCCATGGATTTTTTTCCTAATAAATTCAAAACCCAGTACATTTCCTAGCCTATATATCCATTCAGTGTACATATGTAAATGAATGCTAAGAATTAATACATTGATAGGTAAGAATAGAACCTGGAGAAATAGTGTGTTTGGTATAAAGCGAGCGCTATTATAAAAAACTCTTTATATATGCAGTTATTTAACTCTCATTAGAACACTCTTAGATAGAAATTATTATTATCTCTAATTTTAGATGAAAAAACTATCATGAAGACAAGTTAAATAATTTGTCCAATATCTTACTGCTAATATTTGGCCAAGCCAGACAATCTTTAGAGAGTTGTATTCTTGATCACTGGGATAAGGCATGTACATTATTGATCTAATATGTAATAACACATAAGTGATGGGCTGGAACATATAAATATATAGCAATAATTAATACTTTATAAAGCATATTTTGGTAAGTTATAAAACTTCTCTTCATGTATTTATTTAAAAATGTGCCTGGCTTTAGACAAAGTGCTGTGGAGGCAACAAGACATTGGCTTATGAGGGAGAAAGATAAAACGTGAATAATTTTAGTATAATAGGTGCTCAAATAGCACCCATTAAAAAGCAAGCATAGAATATTATTGTGGGAACATAAACTTTGTAAAACAGAGTAGGCTCCCTAGAAGAGTTAATACCTAATGTGGTTCCTAAGGAATAAAAATAGGTGTTCACTGAATAAACATTTTGAGGAAAACGTCCCAGGCAGGGCATAAGCAGAAACACCAATATAAAGAAATACATGTTGTGTCCAGGCAGTGACCAGTGACTGCATGTTTTGGGGGCATAAAGTAAAAAGCCAAGAACCTTAAGAGATAAAGCCAGCAGAGCCAGGATCTCAAAGTTCGTAGGACAAAATGGTATGTGATAAAATATATGATCGCCTTTTGGATAGGATGTATTTGAATTATGTTTTGAATAACTGTTCTTTAGGGTAGAGTTCTACAACTAGATGTTGTTCCAGTTAATTAAAACACTAGGAGCAAAAGTAGAAATTGTATGTATATTTTGAGGAACAGTGAGATGGTGTTATTGTGAAACCAGCAGATCATTTCATTCATATTTACTCGGAAGAACTCAAATTGTAAGAACTAGGTTAGCATAAGAATGCTAAGATTGAGAATTAATAGACTGAAAGAGAAGCCCAGTCCCCAGTACCCTAACTTCAGTAAGTTACCTAGCCCTGCTGAACCTCTATTCAATCTATGTATTCCACATGGTGAAAGGAACAGTGACATTGATAATAGGAATGATAGATACTGCATGCCTAATGCCAGACAAATGCCTGATACTTCCCATCGGGGAGGTAAAAAGTAGTATTTTTGTAGTTGTTGATGTTGCTATCATTGTAGAGATGTGGAATATGACAACACAGGGGAGCTAGGGTGGGAAGAGGAATTTAGTTAGTCTTTTTAAATTTTTTTGTAGTTGGTCTTAAAATGCCTTTGTCATTATGAATATTATGTTGATGAAAGCAGGGCTAATTTTAGATCCTACCAGCTGGTAACTGAGGAACTCCTCCATTGATCTGGATTATGGCATGGACACACAAAGTAATTTCTTATATTGATGTTTTGATCATGAAGACAGATCATCCCTGATGAAGCCTAGAGGAGGCAGAGACATAGGAGCCTCAGCATATTGCTTTGTAACTAAAATTATGACAGGGAGAAATGTCACTGTCCATCAATTGAAAGTCTTCTTTTTCCATTTACTGCAGTGATTTAAAAGGTTAGTGAGATGCTGAGATTGCAGGCTTTTGTGAAACAAACAAGGTCTTGATTTGTATTAAGAAAGATCATGTGGTATTCTTCACAAGTCCAAGGACGTGGCCCAGTGTCCCCATAAAATGCAATTTAGCTAATCACATATTTTTTTAACTTTAAATATCTCTTCTGTAAATATCAGTGCAAAAGGTGTGTAGCCAGCACCCTGGAGGACAATCCAAAGTAGAGTCAACATTCTATATTTCACAGTCACCTAAATAATGGAATTCTCTTGACCATAATCTCAGTGAAATGTCCAGTTAGCGTTCAGGTATTCAGAAACATAACCTGAGGTATGAGAGACTTGGTATATTTTAGCAGAATAACTCTAAAATTCTCCTATCTGTGAATGTCAGAGTTGACAGTATCTTTTTTTTTCTTCCCACCCCTTAAAGCTATTTTATTTTTATTATAAATATGGAATATTCTCTTTTCCTTAAACACACCAAAAAGAATGACATTCAGTGATTTCTTGTTTTGTTTTGTTTTATTTTTATTGTTGTTCCTTTATCAGAACATTGTCTTCATAAGAGTTGCTTACACATTTGAGATAATAGTTCACTAATTTCTTCAAAAGCTAATTTTCTCATTTATTATAATTTCCCAAGGAGAATAATAACTTGAAACTAGATTAATTCTTTTAAATTATTAAAGCTTTCAACTTCTCCTTAGTGAATATCAAATGATTCAAATATTGTGAAGAGGTGTTGATAATATGACTGGGTATTTTTCTATAGACAAAGGTACAATAGTACTGTCAAGAAACCAATTAGAATGGTAAAAATATATTTAAAGTACATGATGAAACATGATAAGCATTTAAACATAAAACATGATAGCCTTAGCTTTAAACAAAATCTGTATTTTAAAGTTATTTTAAAAATAGCTCTAAAAATTTTGTTAGCATTGATGTGCGAGTAGTCATTTGCCACTAGAAAAGTGAACATATTATATAAAAACCAATTTGTGAACAGATTTTCAGATCCAGCTGAAGCTTACCACTTGGACAAATGTGGTTCTATGATTCTCTGTCTTGTTTTGTCTTTGGTTTGCTAAAGAATGTGGGGTTTATCTAATCTGACTCTCCCTTTCTTTGATTAATAATATTGAAAGCCAATGATATGCCTAACAGTGATAGGCAAAATTCCTGCCAGATTCCATCCCAATGATTGGAGATCTCCCTGCAAAATACAATGGTTTTATTTAAAGAAAATACGATAATAAGGACACAGCTTAGAGCTGCATACAGTATATGGGTCACATTTACATATTATTTAATTCTCACAAAAACAATGTAAGCTTGCCTTCACTGGGTTTTCTTTTATCTTTATAATGATATTTCCCCCATGACTATATTAAAGTTCCTATGTGAGAAAAAGGGGGGATGAAGAGGCAAAGTAAGTCTTTCAAGATAACACAACTTGGTTGGCTCGAACTCAAATGTTCTGACTCCAAATCCTGTAAAATTTCCCATCCTCTATTAGAACCTCTATCTAGTTCTGAGATTATTTGCATTTTATTTTTATTTTTTTAAACTCAAGGTGATATTTATTTATTTATTTATTTATTATTTTATTATGTTAATCACCATACATTACATCATTAGTTTTTGATGTAGTGTTCCATAATTCACTGTTTTGAGTATAACACCCAGTGCTCCATTCAGTACGTGCCCTCTTTAATACCATCACAACGCTAAACCATCCCCCCACCCCTCTCCCCTCTAGAACCCTCAGTTTGTTTATCAGAGTCAATAGTCTCTCATGGTTCATCTCCCCCTCCGAAATCCCCCCCTTCATTTTTCCCTTCCTACTATCTTCTTCTTTTTTTTTTTTTTTAACATATAATGTATTATTTGTTTCAGAGGTACAGGTCTGTGATTCAACAGTCTTACACAATTCACAGCACTCACCATAGCACATACCCTCCCCAATGTCGATCACCCAGCCACACCCACCCCCACCACTCCAGCAGCCCTCATTTTGTTTCCTGAGATTATGAATTCCTCATATCAGTGAGATCATATGACACATGTCTTTCTCTGATTGACTTATTTCGCTCAGCATAATACCTTCCAGTTCCATCCACGTCGTTGCAAATGGCAAGACTTCATTCCTTTTGATGGCTGCATAATATTTCATTGTATATACCACATCTTCTTTAACCATTCATCTGTCAATGGACATCTTGGCTCTTTCCATAGTTTGGCTATTGTGGCCATTGCTTCTGTAAACATTGGCGTGCACGTACCCCTTTGGATCCCTACATTTGTATCTTTGGGGCAAATACCCAGCGGTGCAATTGCTGGGTCATATAGTAGCTCTATTTTCAACTGTTTGAGGAACTTCCATACTGTTTTCCAGAGTGGCTACACCAGCTTGCATTCCCACCAACAGTGTAGGAGGGTTCCCCTTTCTCCGCACCCCCGCCAACATCTGTCGTTTCCTGACTTGTTAATTTTACCCATTCTGACTGGTGTGAGGTGGTATCTCATTGAGGTTTTGATTTGGATTTCCCTGATGTCGAGCGATGTTGAGCACTTTTTCATGTGTCTGTTGGCCATTTGGATGTCTTCTTTGCAAAAATGTCTGTTCATGTCTTCTGCCCATTTCTTGATTGGATCATTTGTTCTTTGGGTGTTGAGTTTGATAAGTTCTTTATAGATTTTGGATACTAGCCCTTTATCTGATATGTCATTTGCAAATATCTTCTCCCATTCTGTTGGTTGTCTTTTGGTTTTGTTGACTGTTTCTTTTTCTGTGCAAAAACTTTTTATCTTGATGAAATCCCAATAGTTCATTTTTGCCCTTGCTTCCCTTGCCTTTGGTGATGTTTCTAGGAAGAAGTTACTGTGGCTGAGGTTGAAGAGCTTGCTGCTTGTGTTCTCCTTTAGGATTTTGATGGACTCCTGTCTCACGTTTAGGTCTTTCAACCATTTGGAGTCTATTTTTGTGTGTGGTGTGAGGAAATGGTCCAGTTTCATTCTTCTGCATGTGGCTGTCCAATTTTCCCAACCCCATTTGTTGAAGAGACTGTCTTTTTTCCACTGGGCATTCTTTCCTGCTTTGTCGAAGATTAGTTGACCATAGAGTTGAGGGTCCATTTCTGGGCTCTCTATTCTGTTCCATTGATTGATGTGTCTGTTTTTGTGCCAGTACCATACTCTCTTGATGATGACAGCTTTGTAATAGAGCTGGAAGTCCGGAATTGTGATGCCACCAATTTTGCTTTTCTTTTTCAACATTCCTCTGGCTATTCGGGGTCTTTTCTGGTTCCGTACAAATTTTAGGATTATTTGTTCCATTTCTTTGAAAAAAGTTGATGGTATTTTGATAGGGAGGTTATTTGCATTTTTATTAGAAATAGGGGAAAGTGTTTCTACTTACCTGAACACTTTGCCTAATATCTCTAATCTCTTGAAAAAAAAATCAGTTTTTAGATATTTCTTCTCTGCCTTTCAACTGCATTTCCTTCTCTGTTTTGTTGACTAAGCAAGTAATCCTATACTTTGTTTAAAAAAAGTGATGAAACTTATCTTAAACTATTTCCAAAGAGTCCACTGACTTGTTTATAAGTTAAAAAAATTAAGGAATACTCTCAGAATGCCATTACTAATAATACTATTTTACATCAAGCATGTAACTTCTTAAAAAGAAACAAAATGTACAACTAACTCATCATCTGTAGACTTGCCTGAACTTCCTTTACATTAATGTTACTTATCTGACAACAGCCAATTAAATAATAGAGCAAACTAAATACAATTTGGATATTTTTACCTATATAAGTGCTTTATTTAAAGGTCATTTTCATATCATGGGAGATTAATTCTGCATTTTATATTAATATTCTATACTAGCTCTTTAACAAATGTAAAAGCTGTGATAACAACCTCAGCAGAAACACTAAATATATGAAAAACATTGTGTCTGGTTCTTCACTGGAAACAAAGGAGTAAGCTTAAGATCTAGTACGGCATATAAGATATAATACGGATATGTATAATTTGAGTAGGTACGGAAGCATGACAGAGACTGGTAGAGAGAGTCGTAATCAGAAATCAAAAGAAATGTGACTCTTATTCTGTCAAAGAAAATAGAAGAATTTGGATAATTTTTAAAATGTGGATAAAGTTTAAACATGTAGACATAGTAGAAGGAAGAGATAAACATAACTCATCAGGGAAAGACACCAAGCCAGGGAAATATGGGGCATCTGAAACTGAAAAGCAAACAAACCTCAGAATCCATAGAATGACCAACTCAAATTCATCCACTTGATGGAAAGTAGAAACTTGCAAAATGTACTCCTTTTTTTTCTTCTTAAAGAAATGAAGTTGAGTCCTGTACAGCATGAGAATGAACAGATATGATGTCCAAGCACTTAGCTAGTGAATGAACCTAGACCACATATCACAAAATGGTAGGATTCAGAAATGTGTGGTTTCACTTGTACTGTCTTTTTCAAAGTATTAAACATTTCCAACTTCAGTAATTTAGATTTTTACTCACAAAAAATTAGATTTCTCTCATTTGTGAAAGAAATGTGTCATTTATGATCAGAGTACACTGATCATAATGAGCCCTGAGTAATGTGTAGAATTCTTGAATCACTATATTGTACACTTGAAACTAATACAACACTGTATGTTAACTATACTGGAATTAAAATAAAAAACTTAAAAAAAATAGGCCTAATAAAACTTTGCTGTCTTTGGCTTCTACAAAAAACATTTAAGTTATATAAGCTGTAGCATGTCCACTTAAAATCATAATTTCCTACTACTCTTCATCTAAGGTTTTGAGTAAACTTAATTCAAATAACAAGGGAAGTTATTTTACCAAAACTTAATAAAATGAATAATGGCTTACTAAAATTACCAAAAGATTTTTTACCATTAAAATTTTAGGAAAATAAAAAATTTTCTAATATAATGTGATCAAAATAACAAATGATTTTGGGGTTGAAGTTTACATATGTTTGCAAATGCCATATATCACTCCTGAGTTCATCAAAAAGTATTATTACTATCATTGTGTGGTTTTGTAGTACATTTTTAATAAATATTAACTTGTAGAATACACTTATACCAATTTTATATTGTTTTTTTTGTTTCTATGCAAAATTTCAGTGAAGAATAGTTTATTCCAAGAAAAGTTGAAAATCGTTGACATGAATGAATTAAAAAAAGGAAATTGCCCATGGGATGCTTCGGTGGCTCAGTTGGTTGAGCGTCCAACTCTTGGTTTTGGTTCAGGTCGTGAACTGAGGGTGGTGAGATGGGGCTGACATTGGGCTGGGATTCTCTCTCTCCCTCTCCCTCTGCCCCTACCCCCACTCGCACATGTTTCCCTCTATCTCTCTGTCTCAAATAAATAAACAAATCTTTAAAAATTATGTTTCCATGCCATATAAAACTCTTTAAAGTATATGTGATTACATATTATTCCATTGTATATAATTACCATCATGTATATAACCATTTTAATATTGTTACATATTTAGTCGGCCCTCTGATTTGGTATTAGAATGTTTTAGTCAAGCATATACCTATTTTTAAATTTCTTAAGGCATTTCATTGAACTGTTTTCCAGAGAGATTTACCAGTTTCATGACAACCTCTAAAACATACACACCCCCGACACAGAAAGCTTTGTGTCCTAATATTCTCTGCAGCATTGTTTGCATGATTGCTGCTCTGAAAATAAAAGACTGCATATAAATGTTTCCATTTGCTTTTCCTTGATTATTAGTGAAGTTTAACTTTTTCATATTTGTATTAGTCACTTCCATTTCCTGTGTGAATTGCTTATTCTTGTTCTTTTCCAGTGCATAAAAATTCCTTCATATTTTACACATATCTGTACAGGGACATCTTTGTGTTGGGCACTGTTTTTAGTCATCTGGGGATACAATGATGAATGAGATGTGCATTATTCCGTCCTACCTTCACAGTGTCTCGTTTATCATTTTGCAGACAGGTGTTTTTACTGAGATTGTATGAGTTTAATTTTACTTGAAATGTATTTTAAAATATAACAGTTCTTGTTTCAAATATTGAACTGTTCTTTTAGAATTTGATACTTCCTCTCTTTTAATACTTAAAAAAGTAATCTCTAATTTCTAAATGAGGTAAATTAATTTTATTCTATTTTTTAAAAGCTTTCAGTCTTTATATCTAACTTTTTAAACAATGTATTTGAATATATCTGACAAATGAAGAAAATATATTTAACTCATACAAGTTATCTGTAGGTTGCACATTTATGACTAGTTTTTCCCTTCATGTTTATACTTTTCTCTGTATGACAACATTTTTGTTTCAAAACACTAAACATATAGAAGTGAAAGTCTAACCCTTCCCAAAAAGTGGTATATATTCTTTCAAATTTTTTTCTATGAACATTATACTATACCATTTCTAACATTCTCCAAATATCTTTAAAAAAATCACATTGTCAATATCTCTGTCAGTTAATAGATCTACCTCATTGTTTCCAACAACAGCATTATATTTCAATATTAGGTTAAAATAAAATGTAATTAACACTTTAGTAGCCACTAATCACATTTGACTTCTAAAATTTAACTTAATTAAAATAAAGCTAAAAATGCAATTCCTCAATTATATTAGGTACACTTTAAGTGCCCCAGTAGCTCTGTGTAGTAGTGGCTACCATATTGGGCAGTCTGGATTATAGAGCATTCTATCACCACAAAAAGGTCTTATGGGACTTCACAGAGAATAGGGCAGAACCTAATTAGTTTAAAGTTCCAAGGGTAGTTCTTAAATAATATGCTTGATGAATGTGGTTTTGGAGTTTCCTCAAGGTTCTGTTTTGAAGGATGGTTTTTGCTTCTCATTTTTGGCCTATGTTTTCCTCTGCTCTGTTTTTATCATAGATTTAAACTCCTTTTCTTTCTAGCATTTAGAATTTCCTTAGTATTTTTGTTTCATTGATAAATCTCTTTTATTTTCCAACACTATTGCTGAAAGTAAAAATCAAAGCTATTACATATAAAAAGTAATATATGTATGTATAAATAATGGGGTGGGAGAGAGAGAAATAAACTACCAATGTGATCTTAATAAATAAGTTTCTGTTAAAATTATTATTTTTCTTGTTTCTATTCCCCATATGACATTTCTTTTTGAATGAGAACATATTTCCATTTCCCCAAAACAATACCTTTGTTGAGTATGCTTGGTTTATCTCTATTCCCAAGCTAAGAGTAAGATGTCCACAGACTCCATAAAGGCTCAAAGTACAAATTAGGAGAAGAAATAGAATTAGAACTGGCATACCATATGTGAAGTAATAAAGAGAGTCAGCCTACCACTTCTGTTACATATTTGGGAAAAAGAGAAGTGCCAACTATCTGATTCTACCACAGTAGAGGCACAATCAATAACTG
The DNA here is from genome assembly GCF_009762305.2 of Zalophus californianus. Taxonomy (NCBI): domain Eukaryota; kingdom Metazoa; phylum Chordata; class Mammalia; order Carnivora; family Otariidae; genus Zalophus; species Zalophus californianus. The sequence continues at coordinate 50,988,613 of NC_045605.1, forward strand.
GGTACCTGGCCCTCCAGATTAGTACTCTTTCTTTAGGGCTATGAACAAGATAAATGAGGGAAAGAGGGTAGTGGAAATTTGTGCTTTGAATAGAACTGAGGTTCTCAAAGAACAATCATGGGAGGTCCTGGAGAACCTGTCAGAGTATCTATGAAGACCTTCAGTTTTCTTTTCTTTCTTTTTTTTTGGAGGGGGGAGGGATATATGTTTTATAAATATCTTTTATATATATAAATATATATTATATATTTATGTATTTTATATATAACATATATCTATTTTATATATAAAGTATATATTTATATGTAAAACATATATAAATATATGTTATATATAAATATATATAACATATATTAAATTATTAAATTAAATTAAATTTAGTTAACATATACTGTATTATTAGTTTCAGGGGTAGAATTTAATGACTCACCAGTTGCATATAATACCCAGTGCTCATTACATCAAGTGCCTCCTTTAATGCCTATCACCCAGTTACCCTTTTCCCCCATCCACTTCCCCTCCAGCAAAACCTCAGTTTGTTTTCAAGAGTTCAGCATCTCTTGTGGTTTGCCTCCCTCTCTATTTTCATCTTTTTTTATTTTTCCTTCCCTTCCCCTATGTTCATCTGTTTTGTTTCTTAAATTCCACTTATTAGTGAAGTCATATGGTGTTTGTGCTTCTCTGACTGACTTATTTCACTTAGCATATTACTCTGTAGTTCCATCCACATCATATCCACATCATTTCCACTTATCAGTGAAATCATATGGTGTTTCTGTTTCTCTGACTGATTTATTTCACTTAGCATAATACTTGTAGTTCCATCCACATCATTGCAAATGGCAAGATTTCATTATTTTTGGTAGCTGAGTGATATATATTATATATATAACATATATATAATATATATATACCACATTTTCTTTATTCATTCATCTGTCAATGGATATCTGGGCTCTTTCCATATTTTGGCTATTGTGGACATTGCTGTTATAAACACTGGGGTACATATAGGTGCCCCTTCAAATCACTACTTTTGTATCCTTTGGATAAATACCTAGTAGTGCAATTGCTGGGTCATAGGTTAGCTCTGTTTTCAACTTTTTTGAGGAACTTCCATACTGTTTTCCAGAGTGGCTGCAGCAGTTTACATTCCCACCAACTTTGCAAGAGGGTTCCCCTTTCTCTGCATCCTCGCCAACATTTGTGAAGACCTACAGTTTTCTAACTACATATCTGTATGCAGCCATATTTCTTCATATCCTTCAACCATATATATATATATATGTATATATATATTATATAATAACAGATTGGATACAGAAGCAGATATGTAAACATAAATACCTTCAACAAAGCCAAAAATTAGAGATTTGCAAAAAATATACAATGCCACTCTTCTTACTTTGGTTTAGAAAGTATCATTTTTCATAAAATAAGGTATTTATGTCATTGTCTTAAGAGTATAAATTGTGATTTTAAATGAAATAAAGTTTAAAAATCAGTTTTAGTTTCTAATATGGCAAATATTGATAGATATAACCTACACTTTAAGAAAAAGCTATTTGTTGCCTTCAATAATTTATAGAATGTAAAGGAGTCTTGTAAAAGAAATGTTTGAGAAGCAGAAGAATGGAGAATACCCCAACCACATGACTACAATAAGAAAATACAGTTGGCAACTCTTAACATTCAGTGGACTGAGAAAATAATTATAAAATCTACGGCATATTAAATATGATCTGTATGTCAGACACCAGACTGTGTGGTTTTCTATCTTATCAAACCCCCGCAATATCCCCAGGAGTTAGGAGAATGGTATCATCGCCACTGCACAGAGAAGAGAAAGGAAGGTTGTAAAGGTCAAGCAAATTTTCTGGGGCCACTTAGCTTCCTGAAGTTGAGTTAGAATCAGGAGGAGCTAGAACCAATTCCAACTCATACTAATTTCTTCTTAGAAAATGAAAGTAATTTAGAGTAATTAAAAGAACTAACATTAAAACAAAAGTCAAAAGAAACAATTCCAGCGTCATTGGGAAGCTCCGCAGGCTGAGAAGTAGTTCCGGCAAGTCAGATAGTACTATTGGCAAATGAACATGTACATTCAGTCAAATTTGTTTTTCTGTTTGTTTTTGTTACATGATTTTGTTTTTCCTTCCTTTCTTCCCCACCAGAAGATACAGATTTGATGGCCCTTCGTGGGAATACATGTCTGTATTTTCTACCAGCTATTATTTTTTCCCACCGAGTCAGCAGAGGGATTGAATATGAAGATAGAGTTTATTCTTCACACTGGTCTCTTCCTGCAGTTGGGGATCAGAGAATTCCACCTTCATTGCTACTGCTTCCATCTTTATGAATCACAGATTCAGAGTAACTAAACCCTCCAGCCCCATCATGCTTTCCTGTACTGCTTTAGAAGGGGCCTTTATATGATTTCCATTTTAGAAGGTGCTTTTCTAGCATGTGAGCCCTTGGATTTTTTGGCAGCCCAAAGCTATTCTCCTTGAGGTAGTAAGATCTTCTACCCAATTACAATTAACTGGCTTAAAAGAGGTAATATGTGTTTATCTTACTATCTCAGCTAGGAGAAACATTTAGAAATGGCATGAGAAACATATATTATGAACAATTTACCTTCTAGGCATTGCATCTGATTTATTTGTGACTACTGTCGCTCATGTTGATGACTGAGGAATTTTTAAAATGGCAACTCATTCTTTAGAGTTGGCTGTTCAGTTTCGTAAAGTGTATAATCATTCTTAGACTCAGGAAATGTACTTTCATTCAGGGGAAGGGGGGCTATATGTATATACTTGAAAACTGTAAAGCAAGATGACATAGAGTGTCATTTATATTAATAAAATAATTTAAAATAGCAAAATAAAAATTGAGTAAAATCAGTCATAGAATTGGCAGGTAAATTTGAGATCTTGGTTCTGTCAGTCCCATATTAGTGCTTAAAGCTAGGGCTGAGAATGATTTAATATTAAGAATCTGTGTTGCACAGGGGCACCTGGGTGGCTCAGTCATTGAGTGCCCAATTCTTGATTTAGTCTCCAGTCATGATCTCAGGGTCTTGGGATCAAGCCCTGAGTAGCTAGGGCTCCATGCTCAGCAGGGAGTCTCCTTGAGGATTCTCTCCCTCTCCCTTTGCCCCACCCCCTGCTTACACACATGTATTTTGTCTCTTTCTAAAATAAATTAATTAATTAAAAAAAAATCTGTGTTGCATAGTGAGTGGGAGCTCAGGCTCTCCAGACAGACAGCCAATGTTTAAATCCCAGCTCTGTTACTTATAACCTCTGTGCTATATGTAAAATATGATTATACTACTACTAATAATAACTCATAGGTTTGTGTATTTTCCTGAGGTAAACCATGAAAATGACTTGGATTCTTTCTTCCCCATAACTCTCACGTTCAAATAAGAACAGAACTTTTAGAGATTGCAATGATAACACACTCAAAGAAGGTCCTAATAACTTACGGCATTTACTTAGGGATTAAAAAAAAAAAAGGAAAAGGTCAGTTCTAGAAACAATAGAATTATTTTTAGTAGTATTAGCATTAATGTTATATTAGTATTTTAATTTAAAGTACAGATCTGAGAAGCAGCTTTTCTGTTGGACCTCTCAGTGAGGTGGAGTTCAAGCTTCTTAACATGACATACAAGGCCCTCAGTGACCAGTGACCAGGTGTATGCCTTGTCACTCCCCATATCACATTTTACATCCCAATAACAGAAAAACATGAAGTCCTCCTGATTTTTGTCTCCTTAATTATTATTTATTCTGTACCCTCTGCTACTCCCTCCCCACCAGCCTGCCACTTACCGTTTCTCCTGTCTACCCTCACAAGCACTTTCTAGATCAATTTCAGACATCTTTTCCAAGGATTATCTCCATTTAGCTCTAGATTGGTGCCCTTCTCTTTCTTTCTAGAGTTCCCCCATCTTCACTTTCTGCATTATTTAATAATTACCTGATTATTGCCTGTTTCTCTCAATAGACCTTGGATGTTTGAAGAAGCAAGATCACATTTCCCCCAGTTAGATGGCCTGGATCTTGCCCAGGTAGAGGGCCTTCTGGGAATCCCTAAGTTCTAAATAGGTGAGCTCTCCTTGGCATTTTCTTATATAGGAATGACAGTTTTCATGCAAGCTTCCTCTCATGCCATTCCAGATACATGGTACAAGGTAGGGTTGGACAAGATGCCCCACTCTTCAAGGTAGCCAGGCTAGGAAATCACAGTTCTAGTTGGGGAGACATTTGCCTAAAATTGGCTTAGGAGATGGGTTGCCTGGGTAGCTCAATTGGTTAAGCATCTGACTCTTGATTTCAGCTCAGGTCATGGTCTCAGGGTTGTGAGATCAAGACTTGTGTTGGTCTCCATGCTGGGCATGAAACCTGCTTAAGATTCTCTCTCTCCCTCTCTCTCTGCCCCTCCCTGACCCTGCTCAGCTCACTGTCTAAAATAATAATAATAATAATAAATAATTTAAATAAATAAATAAGGTTAGGAGAATGGCAGGGCAAGGCAAATGGATTGTATAAAGTATCTAGAGCCAGAAGACATAGTGTCATGGTTTCTTTGCTATAAATGAGAACATGGGTCTTGTGGTCAAATCTGCATTCTAACCCCAGTCTTTCCAGTGAAGCTGCATAATCTCTCAATGGCTTTATGTCCCTGTTCCCCAAATTCAAAATCTCGAAAGGTAAAATAGAATACTTGCTTCACAGAGTTTTTGTGAGGTTAAACTAAAATGACATTAGGAAAGAGCATAACAGGTATTTAATAATTTATATTGTATTACCATCACTGATTGCTGATCATTGGGAGAGAAAATATGTCCTGGGAAGATAGTTTCTGCCTCCTGTCCCCAGCTATCTAGTTCCAATATTAACCACCACCTGAAATTCTTTTTTTTGAAGAAACATATTTTAAAACTAAGGCAAGTTCATTTTTACAATGAATGCCATTTGAGGGTCTATTTTTTTTTTTAGTTCAGTAAGCTCATATTCAGTGTCAGTGCATTAGCCAAGTGTTCATATTTAATTTATTTATTCCTCACAAGTGTAAAAGCTTAATATTAACACTCTATTTTCATTTTTATAGGTAGCTAGAGCAATACTGAAACCTGTTTGAAAATGTCCAGATGGTTTGAGTTCTATTGAAATCTGAGTTTAAGTGGCCCAGCTGCTTAAGGCAAAATTTTCAAAAAGTGTAGAACCTGTTCCAGAAAGTGTTAGTATGCTACCCACACAGAACCTTCCCCGGAGTTTCATAACTCCTCATCACAGGTTTGTCTTTACTGAAGCTTTGTGCACATATTCTCTGACGGTGCACAGTTTAGATACGCCAGCCTTGAGGCAGGTACTCCACAAAGATGCCTGCATCTGTCCTCCAAGTCTTCATGGCCCACACTTGATCCTGGCAATGTCAGCCAATGCATATTTGTTGCAGCGCTCCTCCATGCAAGACACTAAGCTGGGATTGAAGGAGCTCTCAAAATTCCTCATTCATTAGCCTCTGCTCTCATCAACAGCTCATGATTCCAGCCACCAGCACCAACATCACCATCATCACCACCACCACCATCACCACTAACACCTCCACAACCACCACCATCAACACCATCACCACAACTATCACCATCACCACCACCATCAACACCATCACCACCACTATCACCATCACCACCACCACCATCACCACCACCACTGGCACCTCCAATACCACCACCATCACCACCACCACCACCACCACCCCACCACTAGCACCTCCACTACCACCACCATCACCACCACCACCACCACCATCACCCCCACCACCATCACAACCATCACACCATCGCCACCATCACCTCCACCACCTCCACCACCACCACCACTAACACCTCCACCACCACCATCAACACCATCAACACCACTATCACCATCACTACCACCATCAACACCACCACCACCACCACCATCACTGCCACCACTGGCACTTCCACTACCACCACCACCTCCACCACCATCACCACCACCATCACCTCCACCACCATCACCACCTCCACCATCACCACCTCCACCACCACCACCACCATCACCACCACCATCACCATCACCACCACCTCCACCACCACCACCATCACCACCACTACCACCTCCACCACCACCACCACCTCCACCATCACCACCTCCACCACCACCACCACCATCACCACCACCATCACCATCACCACCACCTCCACCACCACCACCACCTCCACCACCACCACCATCACCATCACCACCTCCACCACCACCACCACCATCACCACCTCTACCACCACCATCACCACCACCACCACCATCACCACCACCTCCACAACCACCACCAGCCCCATTAGCATCTCCAGCATTGCTGTGTCTGCTACCTGCCAGGTGTTCTACATATATTACTTTTAATATTTTTAACTGCTCCTTTGCAAGATGGTTCCACTTTACATTTTATTTGTATCATCTTTCTAAGCTTCCATTTCCTCATTTGAAAATTGAATAATATCGTCTACCTTTTAGAGTTGTTTTGAGGATAAAGGGAGGTAATACTGGTCAAATACTGGCCTATGAAAAGCATGATTAATAAAACATATGAATTATTTTAAAAAGAAACCAGCCAAGCCTCAAAGAGATAAAATCATTTTTCCAGTATGGCTCAGAAAGCAACAGAGATGAAGATTAAAGTTCATTTTGTCTGATGTCAAAACATGATCTCTCTCCTCTGACTCCCTTTTAGGTTTAGCTGAGATTAGGAAGCTGTTCTCACTTAAGTCTATTCAATCTTATGTGTTGCCCTTTCCCCAAATAGATTAAATTACACACACACACACACACACACACACACACACATTTGAGGATTTTTTAAGTCTTTCAAGGGGGATCTTAGTCATGAACTAAAGAGAAGACTATCCAGGTCATTGCAAAACCCAGAAGCTATAGATAGGCCAGCAGAGTTCTGGTTTGATAAGAGAACAGTATTGGAAATACATTCATTCCTGATTCTGTAGTTTTCTCTGTGTTGCCTCACCCCTGGCCAAGACTCATTGTCCTGCCATTTCTATAGACCATTAACCTTCTGCCATCTTTGACCTCAATTATCTGAGAATTAGTTATTTTACACAAACTCTAGAAACCCATAAGATTTTCAAACACAGACACCATATTTTTCCTTCCAAAACAATAGTGGCACTTTCAGGGATTTGGCAAGGAATCTATAGGGGTTGATGCTAAAATCCTCATGTTCCCTGAGGTTTCTAGAAAACAAACAAACAAAGAAAAAGTACTTTGTTTAGCAAGCAGGCCAAGTGCCTGGTTTATTCATCAGATAGAAAACTCAGAGCCAACCCTGAAAACAGAAAATTTGGCTTTGAAAATGTGAGCTCCTCCCTTAAATCTGCTTTAATTAGAACAGAAGAGAAAGGAAAGTGGAAGACAGAAAAAACAAAAAAGTATTTAAGGGAAAACTCACTTCTGAAAAGGGCTAGTGGCTTTTAAACAAAACTCCTTTATGTCACTGCTGTCTCCCTAGTGTGAGAATAAATCTAAAAATAGGAACTCAAGCTTTTATTAACTGGACAGATACCATATGTCCTGCTGGGGTAGGATTTGTTTTGATTATTGATCCTGAGAGCAGTCTATGTGCTTCTTTCCACTCCAGGGATGTGAAATGACTTGGTGTTCTAAATTACCCACCTAATCTCAGAAGTCCAATGTTAGCTTTTCCTCTTTTTAGAACATCAAGACTTTTATCTAATATCTCAGCCAAACACACATACAAATCTTCTTCCCCCCCAAAAAACAAAGGTCAACCCATTGTATTTTAAAACGAACTTATCTTATTCTTCTGGATACATTGTAAGGTCAGGAGCAAGGGAGGACTCATCCCTCAAGGTGACTATGTATTGTCCAAAGTAGACTGTGGGAATGCAGCCCGCCCATATGGTATTCTTTTCTGGTAGATTTTGCTCTGCATGGCAGGCTGTGTGAGGCTGGGACACAGACTAAAAAATTAAATAGGTGGAAATATATCACCCCATACATATTCATGACCAAAGTCTGCATGGCACATAAGCAGGCATGCATCTTTTCGCTCAATTTTCTTCCTTTCCTTTGAGTGCAGAGAACATGACTTGCTCAGATTCATGTTTTTACTTGCCTAGTAAATATTATTTCCTCAGTAAATGCCTTGTGGGTTGAATTAACTGTATTTTTTAACTTTATTAAAATTTAATTTAATTGTATTTTAAATTTCAGTATAGTTAACATACAGTGTTATATTAGTTTCAGGTGTACAATATGGCGATTCAGTAATTCCTTACATCACCCAGTAGTCATCACAAGTGCACTTCTTAATCTCCATCACCTATTTTACCCATCCCCACACCCGCCTCCCCTCTGGTAACCATTAGTTTGTTCTCTGTAATTAAGAGTCTGTTTCTTGGTTTGCTTCTCTCTTTTTTCCTTTGCTTTTTTTGTTTGTTTATTTCTTAGATTCCATATATGAGTGAAATTATATGGTATTTTTCTTTCTGTAACTGACTTATTTCACTTAGCATTATATTCTCTAGCTCCATTAATGTCATTGAAAATGGCAGGATTTCTTCCCTTTTTATGGCTTAATAATATTCCATTATATATATATAATATATATATATACATACATATATATATATGCCACACCTTCTTTATCCATTCATCAGTCGATGGACATTTGGACTGCTTCCATAATTTGACTATTGTAAATAATGCTGCTACAAACATAAGGGTGCATGTGTCCCTTTGAATTAGCTATATTGAAAATGCAAATATTGGCTCTGGGGTAAAAATACACACACAAAAAAATCCTTAGTTAATTCCAACTCAGCCAATTGCATGGACAGGTTTAAGCAAGGCCTCAGCATGACTGTATAAAGAATCAGAGACCAAAAACAGAATCTATTCCAGAATTGCAGAAGAGTATTTTATCATGTTTTTGCTTGTTCATTAGTTTGCCTGCCTTCTTTCCTTCCTCCCTCCCTCCCTCCCTTCCTCCCTCCTTCCCTTCCTTCCTTCCTTCCTTCCTTCCTTCCTTCCTTCCTTCCTTCCTTCCTTCCTTTTTCCTTCCTTCTTTCCTTCTCTCTCTCTCTCCTTCTTTCTTTTCCTCTTAAGAAAAATAATAGTAATGAGAATTTCTACCTATCTGCTAGACTATAAAATGTAAGAGAAAAGGAACCACATGCCCAGGTGATGATAAGATATGTGGCATATGGATACAGAGTTACAAATTCACCAAGTTCTCCTCAATTACAACCTCATTCCTTTCTTCATGGGCCCTTAGATAAGGTGTTAATAGGCATCTATTATTTGCCAGTCATTTTTGTAGATTTGGATGATTCAGAAATGAGTGAAGCAAAGCCATTAATCTGAATGAGGAAAACACTACCCTATAATTTAACACATAAAATGTGATCTAAGTTTGCTGAAAGAGGCATACAGGGGAGGTCCACCACACTCAGTCTGGAAGCTTAGAAGAAAATTCTACAAGGAGATGGTGCTTACATCATGAAGGATAAATGAAGAAGTACAGGAAGATGGTAGGCATTGAGTTTGAGTGTTTATATGGGAGAGTGAATGATATTATGATGGGAAATGTAGCTGACATGGAATAAGACATCCTGGGGGGAAAATCAGTGCAGAATAATGCCTTCTTTGTATAATAGAAATTCAGGTATTAAAAGAGTCTTTACAGACTATCCTAAACCTGTCATATTAATGCTCTACCCAGCTTTCACTGGGCTCCAGAATGTTGTTCAGTGAGTATTCCATTTGATATGGGCTGCAGTCATTCTGCAAAGTCACATTTCATTAATACAGATTTAAAATGCTAAAAGGAAATTGATAAATAATCATTTTGCTTAGGCCTTTCGTTGTTCGGTTCCATAATACTATTATGTCACTGGTCACCCTGCTGTTAAGGTGACATCTCCTTTAACACTGGTAACATGGAGAGCATCAGCTTATTGTGGATCTGTAAGTCATTCCTTAGGAACTGCACTTGCATCCAAAAATGTGCAAAGTTTGCTAAATGCAAGGCAATAGACAAACCCAAATAGATGAGTATTGTATTATAGTACTACAATAATATATTACCTGAGTTTGTTAACATCTCCAAATGTACATGCCTCCGCAAGGCCAATCTCTTCAGTTGGATATAGGCAAAATTAATATATAATTGCCAAAAAATATTATGAGATAGACTAAGGCCCATAATGGTTAAAAATCTTGGACTGAATCACAAGAATGATAAATGAAAAACTGAGATTTGAACCCTGTTGGTGGCCCCCAAAAGCCCATGCCTTTTTCTCCATGATAGCTTGTCAAAACTTTATTTACATTTGGGAAAGATAGCCTATTTAATCACTTCCATAATTTTTGTATAAATGTTAGTAACAAATTATTATCAAAGTATTTTTTTTAAACTATTTGTTAGAGGGAGAGAGAGCATGCACACACACATGAGAGAGAGAGAGAGCATGAGCAGGGGTGAGGGGCAGAGGAAGAGGGAGAAGCAGACTCCCTGCTGAGTAAGGAGCCTGACATGGGGCTCGATCCCAGGACCCCAGGATCATGACCTGAGCTGATGGCAGATGCTTAACCAGTTGAGCCACCCAGGCACCCCTATACATATATTTAAAGTAGGTTCTATACTTGGACTCCACACCTATCCACAGAAGTCTTGGTGAAACTCATGCATTCCTTCATTTATTCACAGGCCTTCTCTGCTATCTAGTGCCCATGTTTTGCTTCCTTGCAGAAGAGCCCAGATATGAAAGTCAAAATGAGGAAGCAGAAACTAGTGCTTCACGAGGTTAAATACTTTGTTTCAGTTCGAACATCCCCTGGGTGGCAGCAGTGGTTGTGATTTGAACCAGATTTATTTGTCTTACTTAAAAGTCTGTTCCTCTTTCCAACACTGTTCTACTGACCCTAAGGTACTAAGAAGAGGAGGAGTTGTTTGTAAGGGAATATTTCAATGAAGAATCATTGCTCTGGGTGATTTTCACAGTTATCATGGTATCTTTCTGGGTTTGCCCCGTCCTGAAGAATCATTGCTGTGGGTGATTTGGGATGAAAGACCTGTCCGTGTATGTCTTGTGAGATTACTGTCTGCAGTGCAAGGTCTTTGAGTGAATTTCCAAAGTGCCCTTTTGGTGTGGATCTAACTGGCAAGATCTGCCTAGCAAAATTTCTATTTCCATCTGCCCACCTCTGCTGGGGCCCCTTTGAGCAAGGCACTGCCTGAGTATCCCTGTGTGACAGCCCTTGGAGAGATCTTTGTTAGACATGTAAATTCTCCATCTGCCCTCATTTGTGTATGATGATGTGAATTTTACCACCAATTGTTGGTAAAGCAGTAAATATGTAACCTGTCTGACTGCCAGATTAAGATAAGTTTCAGATGATGACTCTTCATAGAAGAATATCTAACTTCGTCCTATAGGTAGCATATTATAGAAATATCTAATATGCTACACCACATAGTGCTTTCTTTTTTTTTTTTTTAAGACTTTATTTATTTATTTGACAGAGAGAGAGATAGCGAGAGCAGGAACACAAGCAGGGGGAGTAGGAGAAGGAGAAGCAGGCTTCCCGCTGAGCAGGGAGCCGGATGCGGGGCTTGATCTCAGGACCCTGGGATCATGACCCTGAGCCGAAGGCAGACGCTTAACGACTGAGCCACCCAGGTGCCCCAACACATACTGCTTTCATTCCACCAAGGATGACATTCTATAAATTCTGTTGACATACTGATAAACAGCGTCATTACGTCACAAACTGGCTATAAAGTTGGTAACAGTAAAATCCTCCATCTTGATCACAGTGGTTGATGGTATGGGGAAGTTTGCTTGCTTTCTCCCTCCCTTCCTTTCCCTTCCCTTCCCTTCCTTTCCCCTTCCTTCTTTTTTCTTCCTTCCTTTCTTTTTCTTTCTTTCTTTCTTTCTTTCTTTCTTTCTTTCTTTCTTTCTTTCTTTCTTTCTTTCTTTCTTTCTTTCTTTCTTTCTTCTTTCTTTCTTTCTTTCTTTCTTTCTTTCTTTCTTTCTTTCTTTCTTTCTTTCTTTCTTTCTTTCTTTCTTTCTTTCTTTCTTTCTTTCTTTCTTTCTTTCTTTCTTTCTTTCTTTCTTTCTTTCTTTCTTTCTTTCTTTCTTTCTTTCTCTTTCTTCCCTCCCTCCCTCCCTCCCTCCCTCCTCCCTCCCTCCCTCCCTCCCTCCCTCCCTTCCTTCCTTCCTTCCTTCCTTCCTTCCTTCCTTCCTTCCTTCTTTCCTTCCTTCTTCAATGAAGGCTCTACAATATGCTCTACTTATCACTCCAGCTGTAATAGGATGCAGTAAAATGCTGGAAATTCTGTAGTCTCCAGTGCAACCACATGTGCCTATCCTGAATCCTGCAAAATACAGGGAGAGTCACTGAAAGTAAAAAAGGAGGTGACCAAAAAACCCTCAGTCCTTTTGCCTTCACACTTCCTTGCAGGCTTGCACTGACCTTTTTTTCTAGAGATTTTTTTTTTTTTGTAATGGTCACAGCTAATTCTGACTTCTAGGTTTGGGGAGAGGGACATTCCTATCCATCCATCAACATACCTTCTTTTCTGATGCTACTTCTGAGTCATATTGTGTCCTCTGCTTAGCTGTCAGCTCTGTAGGTCATGCTTAATTACCTAGATGTTACATGTGTTTTGTGGGTAAACACAATTTCCAGTTTAGTTGGATAATCTAATTGTGTCAAACACAAGTTTCTAAATAGCCAGTTACTTAGAAATGAAATAACACTGATTTACTTTTGTTCAGGGACTCCCTAAGTATCTAAAGTCTTTCATTTTCTGCCTGTCATCTTACACTGTTTGGTATTTTGGGATAATTAGAGGACTGTACTCAGGAACAGAACTACAGCATGCCCTCCCATCTGTGTTGACTCAGAAATGGTGACAAGCAACCCATCCATGAAGAGTTAATTTGGAAAACCTTTGCTCCTGCGTTGAACGGAGATTTATTTGGTCCATGCAGATGGAAGATTAGGCTTTTCTCTTAATATCAAATCCTACTCAGATAAATTGTGTCTGATTTGTGAAGGGGCTACCAACAGCAATTTTGAGATTTTATGTTTTCTGTGATATTTCTCAGCGAAGCAGATAAAATGTACTTCACAGAGCTGCCCCTGAGCAATTAGGGCCATTAATGCCCTCAGCAAACATATGGTCACAGTGGAGAGGAAATTAGCCCCACGCCACATTTCCATTGCTGTTTGTATACTTTTGGACACAGTTCATTAGTGTGCCTTTCCTTCAAATCTCTCTCTCTTAAAGAGGTTGTGTTCTGTGTTATCTTAATAGTCAATTATTTAGTATCCCCCAGTGACTGCCTTTCCAAGGATGAGTGCCTTCCTGTCTCCTTCCCCTCTAACATCACCGATCTATAATTATCGTGTGCTGAATATTTCTCCCTAGATGTGCTACTGGCCTCTCATCCTCAACCAATCTAAGGCAGAACTCCTATTTTATAAGAAGTCTCACAAAATGTGTTATTATTACTATTTTTAGAGACAGTTTTACCACAAAACTAATGCAGTATATGTTTCCAGGCCCCTCACTTGCATAGGTCCCTTTCAAGCCCTTGGTGTTCATGTGGACATATATATAATAAAATTTACAGAAGTAAGATACTTTAGCTACAGTCTCTTGGGTCAGCTTTCCCTTTCCACACCACATTCTTTTCTGTCATACTTCCTTTCTTGGCAGATGGTGGTGGAGTCGCCAAGGGCAATTTCGGGGTCTAACTAAGGTGGAGTTAGGTATACATTTAGTTTGTGTATAGTGGGGTATATTTATGTAGTTCATAGTCACATTCATGTAGAGGTATGATTGTTTGGGTCCATCTCAATGTCAGAAGAGCTACCAGGAACACTTCTGCTGTCTGCTTGGCTGACTCAGAGGCAAAGAGACCAACGTCATTTGCTCAGATTATCCTGTACAACCAAGGAGCAGAAATATGTGGATAGTGGGGGAGACATGAGGTTTGGGATTACAGAGCTAGAAGCTGGGCTGTGAAAAATTCCTCCAGTTCTTGCAAACCATATATGATAAAGAAATTGGCATTTTCCCAGTTTGACAGCAATCCTGAAAATCTACATGACAATTCAAAAAACAATTTGTAAAATGATTTTTTAAAAGCTGAACTACACTATCAGTAATTAAAAAAAATGGAATGATCTATTTTCCATAGAAAATTATAATTGTTATATGAAGAGTTCACTTAAAAATTAAACTAAAACTAAAAGAAAGTATGATATTTTTTGTAGATTTTGTGATATTTGTGAACCATTAATCATAAAACTTAATTTGTTACAAAATATATTTCTCTCAAAAACGTAAATATTTATGTTTGTTAGTTTTATTTTCTTCCTTAAAGAGGGCCAGATCCCTAAAAGCTTGAGTTTTAGGTTCTATAAAACCTGGAGCCATCTATATTGTAAAATTATGGTTCTGTATTTTGTGTGTCTGTGTGTGTTGTTTTTTAATAGCCTTTAAAAAGTCTCAGCGTTTTCCTATGGACACAACACTTCTATTAATTATACTAATATCTATATGTCTATATCACTTTGCACTTTGTTAATATTTTGATTTTTAATTTTTAAGTCATATGCCCAGTTCTCACAATTTTACCTGCTGAGAAATTTTCACATCTATACCCTCTCCCCACATACCCCTATCTCATATCCATAGCTCATTTGCTCACCTCTGGATTATTTCAACAACCTGCTAATGGGACTCCCAATCATTAGGGTTGTTTGTTTGTTTTTAATTCTGATCACATCAATTTTCTGTTTAAAATCCTTTTTTTTTCCCCCCCACATTGCCTACTGGTCACAGTCAACATCCTTTAGTGTGGCATTTAAGACCTTAGTTTATACAAACTTTAATTTACCCATGATCCCTGAGCCCCCAGCCATGAAATTTCCCATTGAACCCCTTCAGGGGACTTGTCATTTCTTAATGTAGCCTGTGTTCTCTCAGATTTATAACTATGTTCCATTTTTCCTTCTGCACATGCCCTTGTTCAGCTATACTTCCAGATACATACTAAAGTGACTCTTCTGTAACAAATCCCTCTATGTACCACCCCCTCATCTCCGCATACCTCTGTATAAGGTAAAATTGTTTTCCTCTCAACTCCCATAGCATTTTTCTTGACCTTGGCTCATAAAGATTAGCATGCTTTGCTGTTTATTATTCTTATTTGCATTCACAATTTGTTTCTCTTCTTGAATTTTAAATTTCTCTGTGGTAGGGTTTGTAATCATTGCATTGCCTAGTTTTGTGCTAATTGTGGATGTCTAGCAATTATCTTCAGAGAGAATGTACACTACTTAACCATTTGGACATGTATAACAATTTAGTGTGGAAATAAGCAAAAAACAATATCTTCCTTAAACTCCATAGGAAGGGACATTTTCCCTCCTGGCTTTATTCAGGTAAAATTGACAAATAAAAATTATATATATTTAGAATATAAAACATGATGATTTAATGTATATCTACATTGTGAAATCACTGCCCAATCAAGTTAATGAATACATCCATCACCTCATATAGTTACCTCTTTTGTGTGTGTGTGTATGAATACTTGAGATCTAATGTTTTAGCAAAATTAATGTATACAATACAGTATTATTAACTATAATCATCATGCTGTACATTAAGATCCCTGAAGTTATTTGTCTTATAATATTTTGACCAATATCTTCCCACCTTTTTCCACCCCCCAGTCCCTCGCAGCCAGTGTCCTACTCTCTGCTTTTATGAGTTGGCTTTTTTAGATTTCGCGTATCAGTGAGATCATACAATGTTTGTCATTCTGTGTCTGGCTCATTTCATTGAACCTATGTCCTCTAGATTCATCCATGTTGTTGCAAATGATAGGATTTCCTTCTTTTTTTAAGATTAAATAATATTCCTGTGTGTGTGTGTGTGTGTGTGTGTGTGTGTGTGTGACATTTTCTTTATGAATTCATCTGTTGAAAGACATAAGTTATTTCCAGGTCTTGGCAATTGTGAATAGTACTTCAGTGGATATGAGAGTGCAGTTATTTCAGAATCACCAATTCCATTTCCTCTGGATATACACACAAAAGTGAGATTGTTGGTTTACATGAAAACTATAAGGCATTGATGGAAGAATCTGAAGACACACATAAATGGAAACTTAAATGGGAAATATCCTGTATTTATGGATTGGAAGAGTTAATATTGTTCAATTTATATAGAAAAATGTTTTTACTGCTAATAATATAGCTTTCTTAACTCAATCAAGACTGTATATCAAAACATACAGTAAATATAAAATTCAGTTGACAAACTTTGACTCATTTCCTTTAATATTATGCAGGAGAAAAGGCTGGTATCACTTATAGAAGTTTTACCACAATGAAAGAAAAAGGCATAAAAAGCATAAGGATAAGAAGAGATAAAGCCTCTATTGCAGATAGTATTGTCATCTATTAAAAAGTCAAATAGAATCTACTTATACATCATTAATACTAATAAGAGGATTAAACAAGATGTTCAAATACAAGTTACTAACAAATCTATAAGTTTTTCCTCACCAGATATAAACAACTTGATATAAGTATGGAGGTGGAAAAAAGGATACTGCTCATAATACCAACAAAACTATAAATTGTCTAAGAATTATCCTGGCAAAGACTGAATATTTAGAGTAATAACTAGATGGAGATCATCTAGGTTTCCTACTCTGGGGGAATAGATAAGTATGGAAGTTTACTGTGTAATACCCTGGTGGCATTGAGAAACATTGAGCTGGAGAGACAAATAGTTTAATGCAGCGTTAAGACAAACATAAGTATAAAATGAGGTGTATAGTAAAATATTATTTATGTAATGAAAAAATTGCATCTAAAAAATTCATCTAGGGGCCCCTGGTGGTTCAGTCAGTTAAGCTTTGGATGCTTGATTTCCACTCAGGTCAGGATCAAGCCCCGCGTCCGGTTCTGCTCAGTGGGGAGTCTGCTGGAGATTCTCTCTTCCTTTCCTGCTCCCTCTGCCCCACTCCCAGGCTTGAGTGCATGCATGCTGTCTCTCTCTCTCTCAAATGAATAAATAAATCTTAAAAAAGTCATCCAAAAACATATATTGACTTTGTTAGAGCAAGATCTATGGTAGGGAAGATAGGAATGAGAGTATCAGCAATGATAGGAAAAGAGACAAACCAAACAACTATGAAAATAATAATTAATCTTCTATAAATGAGTGATGATGGGAGGCTCTAATTGAGTTTTATGACTTACTCAATTGACTGCATCTGAGTTGAGTTTAAAATGAAAAGGAAACCAAAAATTTCTAGAAAATTTCTCTCGACATTTAATGATTAGAACTCAACAAGGAACATCACAGCTCACCAAATACACCATCTTCTTAACAGATGGGAAGATTTAACCCCAGAGGGATTCAATCAGTTGTCAAAGTCATGCATCATTAATGACTGGTCTTCCACTTCCCATTTGCCTTCTCTTTTCTGAACTGTGTGACCTTTCTGCTTGAGAAAATGGTGTTTTCCTATACTCTTCCCATGAAAGTTCCATCCCTTGTGCCCTTAATGAACTTACACATTTACATTTTCAACTTCATTAAATAAAATGCCCTCCACCAGAGATGGGTAACTGAATTAGCTGATTCTTTCAGTGTACTATAGAGGATTCAGTTAAGAAGGTATGATTTAAAAATAAAAAATGTCTGGAGCAAGAAGTAATGTATGAGCAAGCATGTGAAGAATCAATTACCTAATGAAAACAACTCTTTTAATCACTTGAATGGAAACCATTCAAGTTTTGGGAATGAATTCTGTTTTTCTGAGCTGAGTCTCATGGTGAAGTGGTTTTAGTCAGCACATCAGCACCAGTTCTTTGCAGGCAAAGCCCACTCACCTCTGAGTTAGTTTACTTTTTAGCTCTCCATGTGTCTTGAGGCCAGTATTTGGGATATCATCTCATCTTATTACGCATTATACCTTTAAACCATTATTGTCTACCTTCTTTAAACAAAATAAAAATTTATTAATTACTGATTCAGTAGAGGCCATTCCTATTAATTTTAATGGGAGCTACTATTTATTGAGTATTTAGGCTGTCTCAGGCATTTCTACATACATGACATGTAATCACAATAACCCCTGGACAGATGAGAGAAATGAGGCTTAGAGCAGTTTAGTAACTTGCCCATCATCAGATGATTTAGTGATGGAGTAAGAACTGCAACCTAAACCTGAAACCTTATTCTGCACCACAATATAATACATATTCTAATACTGATCACAGACATAGCAGATGCATATAAAATCCTGCCTGGCCTTTTCTGTTGTAGCATTGGAGGTGCAGTATTTAGATCTGAAGAATCAGTTTTAAACACAACTGACATCTAAGAGAGAAATAAGTGGAATGCTCTTCTGCCACAATTGCAAAATACCTAAACTGATGTACACGGAGTTGCTGATCTGTGTAAAATTATGTCCTGATGTTTCCAGCATCAGCAGGATAATGCAAGATATTCAAAAGGCAATACAAATGATTAAAAAGGTACCAGGCAAACCCTTAGGGGTCCCAGGGGATGGCATTTATCTAAGGGAATATAAAGGGGCATAAACTTAAGGTTAAAGCTGAAGTGTTCAGATCAGAGGGATACGTTGCCAAAAAGAGAAAGTTGATTCCATTGCAAACAGGGATCCCTCCAAGCAGAAAAATAAAGGGACATTTTATGAAAAGGGACTGCTGGATGGTGGCTGATATTCACCTTGGTGCTCTACCCATGTCTTTCAATTTCCTGTCATTGGTGTTGGTGAAAGCCATTGAAAAAAGTTGTTACAGTGAGGAAGTATTTTCGGTGTTTGTAGGGCACAAAATATAGCTCCAGAAGACATAGACTATGTATTCTGGTTCAGTCACTTTTTAATTGTTAGACCCTGGGAAACTTTTTATTTATTTATTTTTATTTTTATTTTTTCTGACCCTGGAAAAAATTTTAAAACTTCTCTGAACCTCGGTTTTCTCAGCAATTAAAGTAATACTTCTTGATTTCCTATAGTTGTGCACCTCAAATGAAGCAGTGCATGTAAGCTTTTACAATTGTGTTTTAAAGTTACCCTCTATTTGTCATTGACAGCATTAATAATGCCACCAAAATGATGTGATAAAGAGGAAATAGGAAAAATAGAAAATAACTATGATAAAATATTCAGATAGAATTGAAATTTTAAAAATCCTCTTTGAGATTGCAAATCTCAAATCTCTTTTTGAAACACAGCAGGGGTGGTGAAGGAATCATTATGAACTAGGTTGTGTTGTGTAAGTAATAATGATAGAGCTGGCTATCTTGACTGAGCTGGAGTTAAATTTTTTTAAGTTGGTATGTGGATTTAGTCTTTGGCTGACCACCCTTCTAACAATCAAAGAATTCTAGATAGTTAACTCATCAAATTTTAGGGGGCACTTGAATGTGTTCTAGGTGGCTGAAGGACAGTATGTGAACTACGTCTAGAAGTATAGTTCAGATATGTACTGTTATGTCTAACAGACTGGAGTTGATAAGATTAGAGAGGCACATGGTGGCAGGGTCACTAAAGATCACCTAATTAAGGACAGAAATTCACATTGAATTGCATGGCCTAAGTACTAGGATCTGGAAGTCAAAAATAAAAGGTGAGACTGGAAAATTTCTCCATCTGGACATCCCATTCAAGAATAACTCCATGATCTAGGAATGAAAGTCTGTAGATTCAGGAAAAAGCTCCAAGGCCCTTGAAGATTTGCTGTGAGTTGAGAGTAGATGTGGAATAGGAAGTAGATATGACACTGCTCTCCAACTAGGGGACAGATGAGCATAGTGTCACACTCTTTGCTTCTAGGGGATCCCTAGAGGTACACAACACAGTCTAGTTCATAATGATTCATTATGCACCAGCTTACTCAGGACAGTCTCAGTTTTCACATGTGTTACTGCTCTCTCATTTTATAAGAGTCCCCTTTAACCCTTTAAAGTATCCAAGTTTGGATAATATGTTACAGAGTGTCTATACCAAAAGGAAAATTATCTTACCCAAGATGCCTAAACGTATAGGGTTTAAGAAACATTTGAGATACAAAGATTTTTTTACTGTTTGGGAATTTCAAAAATAGTTGAATAGAGGGACCTATTGAAAATACAGGGCTTTCTGCTGATCAGAAGGTATGGGTTTTATTCATGAGGTTAGAACAATTAATATAAATGTGATTCATAAACAGCCAGGTGAAACCTGGGATTTCCAAATTACAAATGCTTTAGATATTCAGAGAGAAAGAAAAATTCAGTTGTGAAATCTCATTTTCAAAAAAAGGCTTTGTAGAGGTGGGGAAAAGCCTTAATGTCCTGCACAGACTGAAGAGAAGAATATGATGTAGGGAAAGGATAAGGAAAGGGACTCTGTTTGGATGTAGACTAGAAGATGATCCTTGATCCTGAATTTCTAGAAACCTACCTCTTGTCCCTAGCCCAGTCTCAGGATACTCGACAATATGAAAAGTCAACAGTGGATCTCAGGTAGTATATGCCTCACTCATCTCAGTAGTGAGTAAAAGAGTCTTTCTCTGCAGTTCCATCTGAGTTTACTGATCATACTTTTCCTATTCCTCAGTTATTGGTTCCCTCCTTCAAGACCTCTGATTCTGAAAAGATGTAAATACTAGTTTTTGACATTTTGTAATTTTTGGAACATCACAGAAATTTAATTCAGAAATCAGGCTGAATAAATAAAAAAGATACTAAGTCTATTTCCTTTTTTAAAATTTTTTATTGTTATGTTAATCACCATATATTACATCATTAGTTTTTGATGTAGTGTTCCATGATTCATTGTTTGTGCATAACACCCAGTGCTCCATGCAGAACGTGCCCTCTTTAATACCCATCACCAGGCTAAACCATCCCCCTAACCTCCTCTCCTCTAGAACCCTCAGTTTGTTTTTCAGAGTCCATCGTCTCTCATGGTTCGCCTCCCCCTCTGACTTACTCCCCTTCATTCTTCCCCTCCTGCTATCTTCTTCTTTTTCTTTTTTCTTAACATATGTTGCATTATTTGTTTCAGAAGTACAGATCTGTGATTCAACAGTCTTGCACAATTCACAGCGCTCACCATAGCACATACCCTACTCAGTGTCTATCACCCAGCCACCCCATCCCTCCCACACCCCACCACTCCAGCAACACTCAGTTTGTTTCCTGAGATTAAGAATTCCTCATATCATTGAGGTCATATGACACATGTCTTTCTGTGATTGACTTATTTCCCTCAGCATAACACCCTCCAGTTCCATCCACGTCGTTGCAAATGGCAAGATCTCATTCCTTTTGATGGCTGCATAATATTCCATTGTGTATATATACCACCTCTTCTTTAGCCATTCATCTTTCGATGGACATCTTGGCTCTTCCCACAGTTTGGCTATTGTGGACATTGCTGCTATAAACATTGGGGTGCACGTACCCCTTCAGATCCCTACATTTGTATCTTTGTGGTAAATACCCAGTAGTGCAATTGCTGGATCGTATGGTAGCTCTATTTTCAACTTTTTGAGGAATCTCCATACTGTTTTCCAGAGGGGTTGCACCAGCTTGCATTCCCACCAACAGTGTAGGAGGGTTCCCCTTTCTCCACATCCCCGCCAACATCTGTCATTTCCTGACTTCTTAATTTTAGCCATTCTGACTGGTGTGAGGTGGTATCTCATTGAGGTTTTAATTTGGATTTCCCTGATGCCGAGCGATGTTGAGCACTTTTTCATGTGTCTGTTGGCCATTTGGATGTCTTCTTTGAAAAAATGTCTGTTCATGTCTTCTGCCCATTTCTTGATTGGATTATTTGTTCTTTGGGTGTTGAGTTTGATATGTTCTTTAAACATTTTGGATACTAGCCCTTTATCTAATATGACATTTGCAAATATTTTCTCCCATTCTGTCAGTTGTCTTTTGGTTTTGTGGACTGTTCCTTTTCCTGTGCAAAAGCTTTTTATCTTGATGAAATCCCAATAGTTCATTTTTGCCCTTGTTTCCCTTGCCTTTGGTGATGTTTCTAGGAAAAAGATGCTGCGGCTGAGGTCAAAGAGGTTGCTACCTGTGTTCTCCTTTAGGATTTTGATGAACTCCTGTCTCACGTTTAGGTCTTTCAACCATTTGGAGTCTCTTTTTGTGTGTGGTGTAAGAAAATGGTCCAGTTTCATTCTTCTGCATGTGGCTGTCCAATTTTCCGAACACCATTTGTTGAAGTGACTGTTTTTTGCCATTGGACATTCTTTCCTGCTTTGTCAAAGATTAGTTGACCGTAGAGTTGAGGGTCCATTTCTGGGCTCTCTGTTCTGTTCCATTGATTTATGTGTCTGTTTTTGTGCCAGTACCATACTGTCTTGATGATGACAGCTTTGTAATAGAGCTTGAAGTCCAGAATTGTGATGCCGCCAGCTTTGCTTTTCTTTTTCAACATTCCTCTGGCTATTCGGGGTCTCTTCTGGTTCCATACAAATTTTAGGATTATTTGTTCCATTTCTTTGAAAAAAGTGGAGGGTATTTTGATGGGGATTTCATTGAATGTGTAGATTGCTCTAGGTAGCATTGACATCTTCACAATGTTGGTTCTCCCAATACATGAGCATTAAACGTTTTTCCATTTCTTTGTGTCTTCTTCAATTTCTTTCATGAGTATTCTATAGTTTTCTGAGTACAGCTCCTTTGCCTCTTTGGTTAAATTTATTCCTAGGTATCTTATGGTTTTGGGTGCAATTGTAAATGGGATCGACTCCTTGGTTTGTCTCTCTTCTGTCTTGTTGTTGGTGTATAGGAATGCCACTGATTTCTGTGCATTGATTTTATATCCTGCCACTTTACTGAATTCCTGTATGAGTTCTAGCAGTTTTGGGGTGGAGTCTTTTGGGTTTTCCACATACAGTATCATATCATCTGCAAAGAGTGAGAGTTTGACTTCCTCTTTGCCGATTTGGATGCCTTTGATTTCTTTTTGTTGTCTGATTGCTGTGGCTAGGACTTCTAATACTATGTTGAATAGCAGTGGTGAGAGTGGACATCCCTGATGCATTCCTGACCTTAGGGGAAAAGCTCTCAGCTTTTCCCCATTGAGAATGATATTGGCTGTAGGTTTTTCATAGATGGCTTTTATGATATTGAGGTAAGTACCCTCTATCCCTATACTCTGAAGAGTTTTGATCAAGAAAGGATGCTGTACTTTGTCAAATGCTTTTTCTGCATCTATTGAGAGGATCATATGATTCTTGTTCTTTCTTTGTTAATGTATTGTATCACGTTGATTGATTTGCGGATGTTGAACCAACCTTGCAGCCCAGGGATAAATCCCACTTGGTCGTGGTGAATAATCCTTTTAATGTACTGTTGGGTCCTATTGGCTAGTATTTTGGGTGAGAATTGGTGAGAATTTTTGCATCCATGTTCATCAAGGATATTGTTCTGTCATTCTCCTTTTTGATGGGGTCTTTGTCTGGTTTGGGGATCAAGGTAATGCTGGCCTCATACAATGAGTTTGGGAGTTTTCCTTCCATTTCTATTTTTTGGAACAGTTTCAGGAGAATAGGTATTAATTCTTCTTTTAATGTCTGATAGAATTTCCCTGGGAAGCCATTTGGCCCTGGGCTTTTGTTTCTTGGGAGATTTTTCATGACTGGTTCAATTTCCTTAGTGGCTATAGGTCTTTTCAGGTTTTCTATTTCTTCCTGGTTCAATTTTGGTAGTTGATACATCTCTAGGAATGCACCCATTTCTTCTAGGTTATCTAATTTGCTGGCATAGAGTTGCTCATCATATGTTCTTATAATTGTTTGTATTTCTTTGGTGTTGGTTGTGATCTCTCCTCTTTCATTCATGAGTTTGTTGATTTGGGTTCTTTCTCTTTTCTTTTTGATAAGTCTGGCCAGGGGTTTATCAATCTTGTTAATTGTTTCAAAGAACCAGCTCCTAGTTTCATTGATCTGTTGTACTGTTCTTTTCGTTTCTAGTTCATTGATTTCTGCTCTGATCTTTATTATTTCTATTGCCTGCTGGGTTTAGGCTTTATTTGCTGTTCTTTCTCTAGCTCCTTTAGGTGTAGGGTTAGGTTGTGTATTTGAGACCCTTCTTGTTTCTTGAGAAAGGCTTGTATTGCTATATACTTTCCTCTCAGGACTGCCTTTGCTGTATCCCAAAGATTTTGAACATTTGTGTTTTCATTTTCATTGGTTTCCATGAATTTTTTTAATTCGTCTTTAATTTCCTGGTTGACCCATTCATTCTTTAGTAGGATGCTTTTTAGCCTCCATGTATTTGAGTTCTTTCTGACTTTCCTCTTGTGATTGAGTTCTAGTTTCAAAGCATTGTGGTCTAAAAATATGCAGGGAATGATCCCAATCTTTTGGTACTGGTTGAGACCTGATTTTTGACCTAGGATGTGATCAATTCTGGAGAATGTTCCATGGGCACTAGAGAAGAATGTGTATTCCATTGCTTTGCGTTGGAATGTTCTGAATATGTCTGTGAAGTCCATTTGGTCCAGTGTGTCATTTAAAGTCTTTATTTCCTTGTTGATCTTTTGCTTAGATGATCTGTCCATTTCAGTCAGGAGGGTGTTAAAGTCCCCCACTATTATTGTATTGTTGTCAATGTGTTTCTTTGTTTTTGTTATTAATTGCCTTATATAACTGGCTGCTCCCAGGTTAGGGGCATAGATATTTACAATTGTTAGATATTCTTGTTGGATAGAGCCTTTAAGTAGGATATAGTGTCCTTCCTCATCTCTTATTACAGTCTTTGGTTTAAAATCTAATTTGTCTAATATAAGGATTGCCACCCCAGCTATCTTTTCATGTCCATTAGCATGGTAAATGGTGTTCCACCCCCTCACTTTCAATCTGGGTGTGTTTTGGGTCTAAAATGAGTCTCTTGCAGACAGCATATTGATGGGTCTTGTTTTTTAATCCAATCTGATAGCCTGTGTCTTTTGATTGGGGCATTTAGCCCATTTACATTCAGGGTAACTATTGAAAGGTATGAATTTAGTGCCACTGTATTGCCTGTAAGGTGACTGTTACTGTATATTGTCTGTGTTCCTTTCTGATCTATGCTGCTTTTAGTCTCTCTCTTTGCTTAGAGGACCCCTTTCAATATTTCTTGGAGGGCTGGTTTTTGTGTTTGCAAATTCCTTTAGTTTTTGTTTTTCCTGGAAGCTTTTTATCTCTCCTTCTATTTTCAATGACAGCCTAGCTGGATATAGTATTCTTGGCTGCATATTTTTCTCCTTTAGTGCTCTGAAGATATCTTGCCAGTCCTTTCTGGCCTGCCAGGTCTCTGTGGATAGGTCTGTTGCCAATCTAATGTTTCTACCATTATAGGTTACATATCTCTTCTCCCGAGCTGCTTTCAGGATTTTCTCTTTGTCTCTGAGACTCGTAAGTTTTACTATTAGATATCGGGGTGTTGACCTATTATTATTGATTTTGAGAGGGGTTCTCTGTGCCTCCTGGATTTTGATGCCTGTTTCTTTTCTCACATTAGGGAAGTTCTCTGCTATTATTTGCTCCAATATACCTTCTGCCCCTCTCTGTCTTTCTTCTTCTTCTGGGATCCCAATTATTCTAATGTTGTTTCATCGTATCATATCGCTTATCTCTCGAATTCTGCCCTCATGATCTTGTAGTTGTTTCTCCCTCTGTTTCTCAGCCTCTTTATTTTCCATCATTTTGTCTTCTATATCGCTGATTCTCTCTTCTGCCTCATTTATCCTAGCAGTTAGTGCCCCCATTTTTGATTGCACCTCATCAATAGCCTTTTTGATTTTGACTTGGTTAGATTTTAGTTCTTTTATTTCTCCACTAAGGTTTTCTCTAATAACTTCCACTCTTTTTTCAAGCCCAGCTAGTATCTCTAAAGTCATGATTCTGAACTCTAGGTCCGACATCATACTAATGTCCGTATTGAGTAAGTCCCTGGCAGAGGGTACTACCTCTTCTTCTTTTTGCTGAGGTGATTTTTTTCGTCTTGTCATTTTGTCCAGAGGAGAATAGATGAATGAGAGAACAAAATGCTAATAGGTTAGCAACGTCCCCAGCAAATATACTGTATACAAATCAGAGAAGACCTGAAACCAGGGGAAAAGAAATGGAAAGAAAGAAAAGAGAAAGAGAAAAAAGAAGATAAAAACAAAAACAGAACAATACAAAAAAAGCAGAATATGATCAAATATGATCAGGCTAGTGCATAGATCAGTGCCACACACTAGATTTTGGGCGTATTTTGGTCTGTTAGAAAAAAGTGCCTCCTAAAATTTTAAAGGAAGAAAGACATATATGTACAAAATAAGGGTTGATACAATGAAGGGATGGAAGATGACTGTAAAGATGAAAATTTTAAAAGATTTTATAAAAGGAATTGATAAGATAAGTTGTTTGAAAAAAGAAAGAAGATTTAAAAAAAAGGAAAAAGGGAGAGAATGTGATCAGGCAGGAGACTAGAACAAAGCCATACACTAGTGATTTAGGGTATATTTTGATCTGTTAGAAGAAACTGTATCTCAAAATTTTAAGGAGAGAACAACTTATATATATATATGCCAAAAATAAGGGTAACTACTATGAAGGGATAAAATATGACTGTAAAAATGAAAAATAAAAAATGTTTTTTTTTTTAAAGGGATTGATAAGATGTTGGTTGAAAAAGGGAAAAAGAAAAATAAAAAAAAAGTTAAAAGAAATTAACTTTGGTGAACTAATGAATCATGGTAAAAAATAGCCATGAATTCTATGTGCAGTATTCCCCTAACGCTGGAGTTCTCCCGTTCTCCTTGATCAGTAAACTTGGTCTTGGCTTGCTGGCTGTTCGTGCTGATCTTCTGGGGGAGGTACCTTTTGCCGTGGTTTCCAAATGTCTTTGCCGGAGGCTGAATTGCCCCGCCCTTGTCCGTCTGGGCTAAGCAAGCTGCTCGGGTTTGCTCTCAGGAGCTTTTGTTCCCTGCAAGCTCTTGGTACAGCTTTGGAGGACCAGGGCGAAAATGGTGGCCTCCCAATCTCCACCCGGAGGAGCTGAGAACTCGGGGCCCCACTCCTCAGTGCGCCCCCAGAGAAAAGCAGTCACTCCCGTCTCCGTGGTCTCCGGCCGCACTCCGTGCTCACCCAGCCTGTGACCGAGCGTTTCTATCTCTGGCACCCGACCCCGTGTGGAGTCTCCAAACCCAGCAGATCCCTGTGGTGTGTTCCCGTGCCGCTCCTCCCCGGGGAGAAAGGGGAGTCTCCCCGGCTCTGCCGTTTGTTGGGTCCCTCCTGTAGGAGCAGTGGCCCGACTGGGCTGCGGATCACAGTTTATGGCAACCCTGAGCTGAGAGCCCGCACCTCGGCTCCGTCTCTGCAGCCGGCTTCCCTGCTCCGATACCTGGGAGCTCTGCCGCACTCAGGCACCCCCGGTCTTTCTGTGACCCCAAGGGTCCTGAGACCATACTGTCCTGGGAGGATTCCACCCCCCGCTTAGCCACTGCAGCGACGTCCCTCAGCGGAGCCAACTTCTAAAAGGTCCAATTTTGTGCTCCGTGGCTCTATCACTTGCCAGAAGCGGCCAACGGAGGCCCCCTCCCCCGCCGTCTATCCTCCCAAATATCGCCTGGGATTCACTTCTCTGCACGTCCTACCTTCCAGTAAGTGGTCGCTTCTCTGTTCACAGAGTTGTTGCTACTCTCCTCTTCGATCTTCTGTTGAGTTCATAGGTGTTCAGAATGGTTTGATCCCTATTCACCTGAATTCCTGAGACCAGACGAAATCTAGGTCTCCTACTCCTCCGCCATCTTGCTCAGCCCCCTACTAAGTCTATTTCGTAAGTGTTATGTCAAATCACTGATAGAGCTGGCTATCTATGACTCATCAGAACACTAACTGGCATTATTATATTTTGATTTATTAATAAATATGAAAATAAATCATTACTTAAATGTAGTTTCTCTGGATGACAAAGTCATTCATACTGTGTGGTCTATAATGTAATAAAGGAGGTTAGGAAAACATTTGTTGAGTTAGATAGATCTAGGTTCTTACCATAGCTCCACTCTGTTCTCTGTGTGGCCTTTGACATTCACTCAATATCTCTTAACCTGGATTTCTCTGTCTACACCTTCTGAACGAATGATTTGTGAGAAAAAAAAATCACATACCATATTTATATCAACCACAACAATATGCTAGCCTATAGTAACCACTCAATAGGTGGGTCAGAATATGTTCCCATTACACTGATCAGTATAAACTCAAATGAATAAATTTGGATTTTTTTATTTTGTTATCTTATATCCATCCAATAGGAAAAAGATACATAATGTTCTATCTCTTTATGATTCAGCATCAACTATTAAAATATGAAATATCACCAAGTCCCCTGAGCTAGACAAAAGGGTCACTGAGATCTAATGCTCTGAAGCAATTAGAGATTTATGTGCCAGGTACATTGTATGTCACTAATGTTCAGATATACCCCATTGGATTCTTGTATTTGTAAGAACTTTAAAATGTTAAATAATATAATAATTTTTGGCAAATTGATTATTTAATATTATGAATGTGGACATATGAAAGTAAACCCTATTGATAAAGATAATAGGAAAGAGATGCTTCTGTGCTAACCATTTATTCTCGAAAAGATAGAGTGATATCTTTGATGAAAGTAGGCATTTGGATCAACCGATCAAGACAAGTGCATTTGCTGCTGGAATCTAGCAGCCTTTTAAAAGAAACATTACCTTCAATTATATATCAGTTTATAATTTACAAATTTTATTACTCCCTTCATCCTCTCCATAATCCTCTTGGTAGGAAAACCCAATAATAGGCCCATTTTTATGGATGAAAAAATTGACCTAATAATCAAAATAAATTATGGTTACTCTGTGTACATTTAAATGACCCTGAAATCCTGGGTGACAAATAACAGTAATAATACCAATATTATTGTTTTGAGAATTTCTTTAAGTTGGGTAACATATGTGCCTGGTATACGATCAATACGTGTTTTCTCCTACTTCTCAGCATAATAAAATGATGCATTTCAAGCATCAAATACAGAACTTAAAGGAGTCACAATTGGAACAAGTTATTATCTGGAAAGTCTTCAGATAGGTGTTATAATGCCTTCTATTATCCCTGTAAGGACAACCTTATATCTTATTATAGACCCATTGGTATATTTCTTTTTAAATGAAGGAGGCCTGCCAAGTGTCCTTTGCATGGGTGACAGCATTGTGTCTTTTTGGGAATGTCTTTTCATTGAACTGAAATTGTTCATGGGTACAGTTAAGAGAGTATTGAATTTAGAAAGAGAACTCCATTCCTAATACTGAGTCTATCAGCAACTTAATTTGGGCTTTAGATAATGAGCTCTAAGTCTGCAACACTCAGCTTTTACCTCTGGGTGCCCACCTTTACATCAACAAAAACTGAACTAGACTATTTTGTTCAGTCTGGTGACACATATGGAAAAATAGCCCAGAAAGATTGGAGAGATTTAACCAGGAGCTCTGAGAATGGTTGAGTAAGAAAGGTTAAAATAGACAACAAGATTGAAGTAGTGCACAGGTATCTTTCAAATGTATAGTTTTTATACTTATCTATTTAATTTTGTCACACTTTTTAGGCAACACCAGGATATTCTTGACCTACTGGGGAGTCAGATAATTTGATTACAATTCCTACCATGCTCTTTAATAACTCTGTATGGTTGGGTAAGTCATTTAGCTAATCATGGACTCAAATTGTCAGTCTGAAATAAATATATAGATAATAAACACCAAAGCCCATTTTATATCTAAAAGTTTCTTATACTTATCACATGTCACAAACCCCCAGTAACTTTCTGTGTGAATAAAATAATCACTGAGTCAATGTTTAAACTAATCCATTCATTCATGGATGAAGAGATGAATACATGAATGTCTCCCTTACTACCTTTATGGCAGTGTTGTGAAGATGATATAAGACACCATTTGGTAAAAGCGTATCCTAAATTAGAAGGTGCAGGATCCATCAGCCCTTGACTAGCTTGAAATGCTTAAGTGTGGATGGATATATTGCTTATTTGGTTTGGTCCTATGAGACCTAGCACTGTGACTACCATTGACACACAGATTACATATGTCCTCCATATTTTTTCTAATTTCCACCCAACACTCAAGGTCTTTCCAGATCAGGCTAGACCATATTACTGTATTCCTCCTCTGAGGAGCTCCTGTAGTATTTCTGCCCAGTGCCATCCAGTAGCAAATGGTCCTTTGTTTCATGACTGAGTTCTTCCTTAGAAAATCATAAATAGATTACCCAGATGGCTTCTAAAAAGCCTACACATTTAGATGATTTGATTGATAATGTTTTGAGCATAATTTTTTCTTATTCCCCTCCTCTAAGACAGGACAGAAAGAAAGGCCAAAGAGCAAAGAGTTGGTGTGATACACAAAAAGGCAGGTATATATTAGAGTAAGAGATACCCAAGTTGATTAAATCTTGACTGAGCCACTTCCTACTCATGTGACCTGGGACAAAGCATGTCATTTTCTTATATTTCCATTTCTATTTCTAGATAATCAAGGTAATAATACATATTCATGGAGTTCTGGATATTAACTGAGAATATGTATATAGCACCTAATATACACTGGACAGCTAAAATATGTTTGTTTCCTCTTCTTACCCACTTGTTTGACTACTTCTATTTATATAAACTTCGCATACTAGCCCATGATGCAATTATTTGTTAACTACATACCATATAGTAGGCGATGTGCTAGATACTGTTTATAGTTCAGTGATCAACTAGAAAAGAGTCTGTCAATGGATCTGAGTTATGTGGGCAGTGATAAACATGTAAATAACTTAGTATAATGTAAGGCATAAAAATAAATATAGAATGTGTGAAATATAGAATAAAGGAAGCCTTTAATTCCCTAGGGTAATTAGGAAGTTTTTGTGGAAGATATCACATTTAAGTTGGACCTTAGGAAGGATAAGCATAATTTTTTTAAAGATTCATTTACTTATTAGAGAGAGAGAGAGAGAAAGAGAGCCTGAGAGAGGGTGCAGGTGGGGAGGAGGGGCAGAGGGAGGAGAGAGAGCCTCAAGCAGACTCCACACTAAACACGGAGCTGCAGGAGAGGCTCAACCTCACCACCCTGAGATCACAACCTGAACCAAAACCAAGTCAGATGCTTACCGACTGCACCACCCCGGGCCCTGACCATAATTTTGATAGAATGAGTGGAAAGGAACAGTTAAAACAGAAGGAATAATATGCAAAAAATTCAAAGTTACAATTATTTTTAGGAAATGATAGACACTTTGGCTGGGATATATAGTGCTGTAAAAAACATTGAGGTGTGGACAATTTGTAATGTGGAAAAAATCATGGAAAGATTGGAACACATTTTGGGGGAATTTATGTTTACAGTTATCTGCTATATATAAAAACTCATGCATTACTTCTGTCACTCCGCCCAACATATTACAAATCCATAAACTGGCAAGATGCAAGGTTCATCACAAGGTTCACAGAGGTTTTGAGGTATTCCGATTTGAAAGCCCTTCTTTTCTCTGTCCATAAGACCACTGGGGTTACCATGCAGCTACATTTCTCTCAGATGTTTCTTCTATCTCTTAGTGTATTTATTATAAAAGGGGCCACTAAGCATGATAACACTACATTAAGGTCATTTTGCTCCCAAAAAATGCCCTCTCTTGTTTTTTATGGTCATTGCAGAAGATCACCCAACTTAATTTCAGGGATACATGGAGGATAAAATTTCTAACTAAATCTGTGGTATTCTTCCATAAATTAAAAAAAAAAAATATATATATATATATAAACATCTAATCATCTTGGGACAAATGGTTATTTGGGGATAAGTGGATTTCTATCTTATAGCATACACCAAAATAACTCCATAATTTAGAATATCAAGGAAACTTAGGTACATTTCCTTCTAAATTGTAAATTTCAAGGATATGACCTACAGACTGAAAGAGAAATAACCAATATGTGTCATGTATACTACAAAGTGTTTTTATAGTTAATATATAAAAAGTTTTTTATAGATCAAAAGAAAAATATAGCCACCCAACAGACCTGTACCTCTGAAACAAATAATACATGTTAAAAAAAAAAAAAGAAGAAGAAAATAGCAGGAAAGGAAGAATGAAGGGGGGAAATCGGAGGGGGAGACAATCCATGAGAGATTATGGACTCTGAGAAACAAACTGAGGGTTCTATGGGGGGGATGTGTTAGCTTGGTGATGGGTATTAAAGAGGGCACGTACTGCATTGAGCACTGGGTGTTATACGCAAACAATGAATCATGGAACCCTACATCAAAAACTAATGATGTAATGTATGGTGATTAACATAACATAATAATAAAAAAATAAAAAGAAAATAAAAAGCAAAAAAAATAAAAATAAAGGTATAAAATGTACAATATCGTTAACAATCAAATGAATTTAAAAAAAAAAAAAGGAAGAGCAGGATTTTCCCTCAAACAGACTATTTTAAAGTGATGATATCCAATGCTGTTTGTGATTTAGAGAATAGGCATGTACATCCTAGCAGGAATATAATGGATTACAACCATTTGAAGAACATTTGCCAATATGTAACTGAATCCTTCATTTTATTCATACAATTTTAATTAGTAAATCACAGCTAAATAATTTATAATGTATGTAGGACTCAAAAACAAGTATATTGCTATGCTCATGATAGCATATGAAAATTGGCAAACACATTAATCTCCATATATTAGAGACTTATATAAATATCCTATGATACATTTTTAGTATGCAACACTATGCAGTTTTTAAAAAGTACATCATTACAGGACTACATAACATAAAATATTCAAACTATTTTATTAGACAAAAATAGCTTATAAAACAAATATTGTTAAATATATATATATTTCTAAAAGGAAACAATAGAGTAGCTGCAATAAAATATTTTATTTCTACATGTTTATGATGTTTTTTGCTATTTTATTTTTTTGCTTGTCTATACTTTACCGATTTTAACATAAGAAAAAAAAAAAAGTATACCCAGGGGCACCTGGGTGGCTCAGTCATTAAGCCTCTGCCTTCAGCTCAGGTCATGACCCCAGGGTCCTGGGATCGAGCCCAGCATCAGGCTCCCTGATTGGCAGGAAGCCTGCTTCTCCCTCTCCCACTCCCCCTGCTTGTGTTTCCTCTCTTGTCTCTCTCTGTCAAATAAATAAAATCTTTAAATAAATAAGAGCACACCCCAGCTACTGAAATGTAATCTGTTGTATAAGTAACACTCTATTTTCTTGTTCTTCAAAATGGAAGCTCCCGAACCTCTTCACCTCCCTGGGAAGAGTAATAACAGAACACGTCTGTATCAATCCACTGATACAGTACTTAGCTTTAGAAATCACCTCCAAAAGCATGTGAATTCTTGGATATGTCTTCTATTTGTGATTTCCTCATAGTATGCATCAAGAGAGAAATGATTTGCTCTTTCTCTTTCTTTCTTTCTTTCTTTCTTTCTTTCTTTCTTTCTTTCTTTCTTTCTTTTTCTTTTTCTTTCTTTTGTTCTTCCTTTCTTGCTTTTTTTGACTATCCATATTTGTTTTATTTTCAAGTTTTTATTTAAATTTAAGTTAGTTAACATATAGTGTAATATTAGTTTCAGGAGTTGACCTTAGTGATCCATCACTTACATATAACACCCAGTGCTCACCACAAGTGCTCTCCTTAATAACCATCACCCATTTAGCCCATCCCCCACCCACCACCCCTCCAGCAACCCTCAGTTTGTTCTCTATAGTTAAGAGTCTCCTATGGTTTTCCTCTCTTTTTTTTCCCTTTCCCATATATTCATCTGTTTTGTTTCTTAAATTCCACATATGAATGAAATCATACAGTATTTGTCTTTTTCTGATTGACTTATTTCTCTTTTCATAATACTCTCTAGCTCCATCCACATTGTTGTAAATTATAAGAACTACTTTTTCATCTTACTAGTGTTTTACAAATATCTTTTTAGGCCATTAACATATTCTTCTAGAACTGTGATTCTTTAAGAGTAAGAAATGAAAAGAATAACCTGGAGCTACATTCTTGGGAACAACCCGAATGCAGTGAGTATGATCTTGCTGGACAATTCTAGAAGGAAAGTGTGTTTTGAAAAATACCAGATTTTTAAAAATTTTTTATTTAATTCAATTTAGTTAACATATAGTGTATTATTATTTTTTAATTTACTTATTAAAATTTATTTATTTATTTTATTTTTATTTAAATTCAATTAGCCAACATATAGTACATCATTAGTTTTTGGTGCAGTGTTCAATGATTCATTAGTTGAGTCATATAGTGTATTATTACAGGGGTAAAATTTAGTGGTTCATCAGTTGCATATAACACCCAGTGCTCATTACATCACCTGCCCTCCTTAATGTCCATCACCCAGTTACCCCATCCCCCCCACCTCCCCTCCAACAACCCTCAATTTGTTCCCTATAGTAAGAGTCTCTTATGGTTTGCCTCCATCTCTGTTTCTCTCTTATTTATTTTTCTTTCCCGTCCCATATGTTCATCTGTTTTGTTTCTTAAATTCCACATGTGAGTAAAATCATGTTGTCTTTCTCTGACTGACTTATTTCACTTAGCATAATACCCTCTATTTCCATCCACATCATTGCAAATGGCAAGATTTCATTCTTTTTAATGGTTGAGTAATATTTTATTGTATATATATACCACATCTTCTTTATCCATTTATCAGTCAATGGACATCTGGGATCTTTCCATAGTTTGGCTATTGTGGACATTGCTGCTATAAACATTGGGGTGCATGTGCCCCTTTGAATCACTATTTTTGTATCTGTTGGATAAATATCTAATAGTGTGATTGCTGGGTCATAGGGTAGTTCTATTTTTAACCTTTTGAGTAACCTCCATACTGTTTTCCAGAGTGGCTGCACCAGTTTGCATTCCTACCAAAAATGTAAGAGGGTTCCCCTTTCCCTACATTGTTGCCAACATCTGTTGTTTTCTGTGTTGTTAATTTTAGCCATTCTGTCAGGTGTGAGGTGGTATCTCATTCTAGTTTTGATTTGTATTTCCCTGATGATGAATGATGTTGAGCATCTTTTCATGTGTCTGTTAGCCATTTTTATGTCTTCTTTGAAAATGTCCAGGGCCAGATGGCTTCCCAGGGGAATTCTACCAAACATTTAAAGAAGAATTAATACCTGCTCTTCTCAAACTGTTCTAAAAAATAGAAATAGAAGGAAAACTTCCAAACTCATTCTACGAGCATTACTTGATTCCAAAACCAAAGACCTCACTAAAAAGGAGAATTACTAATTGGTCATTTTCAGGCAACTGGCTGCCTATGGTTCTGTCTAGAGTCTGTAACAGGCTCATAATACACAATACTCAATGTTCCTGGGTAGTGTGGGCTCCAATCATATCATGTTTCTGGAGCATGAAAGTTTTGCTTTCATTTCCCCAAATGGAACAGAGTTGGATGATCTTGTTCATTTTGAGTGCTTTTATGGTGCCATATAATCGCACTCCCAAGCTGGATGGGGTGGGGAGGCATTGGGATTAATTATTATGGAAATTGTCCAAAAGCTCTTTTCTCTCTCCCTGTAAAAAAGTACATTTACAATGTGACTAGAAAGTAGAAAACAATTTCATTCTATTACAAAGTCAATATCTTTCATCTGATATAGTATATAGAAGCCCCTATTTATATCACTATTAGTCAGAATATCATTGTGAGTGATAAGATATTAAAAATCTAGAAAGATGCTCTTAGAAAGGTCAGGAGCATCATTCTGGTAGTGAAATGAAATAAAAATTCATTCTGTGGGGATAGCTTTTCTCCTAGTGAATAGTCTTTATACTCTCTGTATATAATATCAGGGTGAATGTTTTCACAAAAGTAATTAAGTTTGCATCAACAAATAACCTTCAATATTTATCTGAACCTCTTTTCTAACAAAGGGAGCTTGAGGCACTAGGCAGAGAACAGCATGATAGGCTGTGTATCTATATGTAAAGAGTGATACTGAAAACCAAGTATAAAATTCAGAGATGGTTTCAGTTTGAAGTGGAACTGAGGTACAAGGATGAAAGGACATGTCTGCATACATATAAGAACAAGAAGCTCAAAGCAAGAATACCAGGGTCTAGGGGCTCCTGGCTGGCTCAGTTGGTTGGGCGTCTGCCTTCGGGTCAGGTCATGATCCCAGGGTCCCTGCATCAAGCCCTCCATCAGGATCCCTGCTCAGCCGGGAGCCTGCTTCTCCCTCTCCCTCTGCTGCTCCCACTCCTGGTGCTCTCTTGCTCTCTCTCTGTCAGATAAATAAATAAAATCTTTAAAAAAAAGAATAGCAGGGTTTAAGAGACGAAGGTATTGCCACATTTGCTTCATAATGGGCCTTATTTGGCTTCAGACAAGACATGGAGATACAGAGGAAGATACTAAGCTATCCCAGACGATACAGTCTGTGTCTTATGTGATACACGATTAAATGAAGAGATTCCACTTTGAATACTTGATTTAGGAATTATAAATATAAAGGACATATATATTAACTTAGGACCTATTTATATATTAGATGCTGAGCTAGAGAGCTATTAGGGTAAATGCTTCTGCAATGATAACATGGGGCTTGCATCAACAAGAAGGAAGGGAGAAAATTATAGTACTTCCATCCTCCCACCTCCCCATTTTCAAACATCTCCTGAGAAGCTGACATGCTGCAGACATTCAGTCAGACTGCCAAAGTGCTGGCCCCTAGAGGGAAATAGGTTCAACAAACTAAAGGGCAAGATGGGGATGAGCAAGGAAGGGAAAGCAGCTGAGTTTGTACAAGGCACTGTGTAACTAATATTGCCTAGATAGTACACAGGCTGATATATACTGGGTCATGTGACAGCAGTGGGTATCTCTGAGTCATAATCACTACCAACAGAATGTTTGAGCAAAGCACAAGGTAGAGAATGATGGTATTGTGGGCGTGATAATGAAATTGAGGAGATAAGCCAGTGTTGTTTTCTAAAACAAAATCAAGAGGTTTTCTGTTAAATGGCACCAGCAATAGACAATCTAAGGTCAGAACTCAGAGGTTGAAGAGAAAAGCCCATAGTCAGCCCTCTAAAATGTGTAGCATAGATTAATATAGTACAGTATATGTAGATTAATGAACAATAACAATTGTTTATTAGGACACTGTTCTATATGCTAGGGATAAAGTCGTATAAAAATCATAAAACCAGAGGGAGATAAAAATCCTTTCCATCATGTATAAAAATAAATATTCGATAATTGTGCTAAAAAGAAGTACAAAGCAGTCAAGGTATATAGGAAAAGTAGAGGTAGGTCCCCCATTTTTTCATTTTTTCATTTATTTTTTTAATTAGAGTAGAGTTGACACACAATGTTAGTTTCAGGTGTGCAACTTAGTGGCACAAGTTTGGCAAGTTTATACATTATTCCATGTTCACCAAAAGTATAGCTATCATTTGTCCAGTTACATCACTATTACAATATCACTGAGTGTATTCCTTATGCTCTGCTTTTTATTCCTGTGACTTACTTACTCATTCCTTAACTAGAGGTTTGTATCTCCCTCTCCCTTTCACCCATTTTGCCCATCCCCCCCCACCTCTCTCCCCTCTGGCAAGCATCAGTTTGTTCTCTGTGTTTTTGTTCTGATTCTGCATTTTGTTTATTTTTTTTTTTAGATTTTATTTATAAGTGGACTTATTCATTTAGCATATAATACCCTCTAGGTCCATCCATGTTGTCTCAAATGGCATGATCTCATCCTTTTTTATGACTGTAATATTCCGGTGTGTGTGTGTGTGTGTGTGTGTCTATGTGTGTGTGTGTGTGTGTGTGTACCCAACGTTTTTCTTATCCATTCGTCTGTTGATAGATGCTTAGGTTGCTTGCATGTCTTGGCTCTTGTCAATAATGCTGCATAGGTCCCCCATGTTGAATGTGATAACCTTTGAAGGTCTTACTGAAAAGTTCGTATTTGAGTAAAAAGCTGAAGGAGGTAAAGAATTTATGTAAATATCTCAGAAAATATTTTAGTTGGAGCAGGGAGAACAAATTCTTGAAACAGGAATAGGTCTGTTGTGTTTGATCAATAACAAGGAGTTTGATGTGGTTATAGCAGAGTGGGTAAGGAGAAAGGCAGTGGGAAATAGGGTCTGAGAGTTAAAGGGCATGAAGCAGGTGAGATGGTTCCCTCCTAGGAATCTGGCTATTACTCTGAATAAGCTGGGAACTCACTGTAGTGTTCCTAGCAGATTTGCCATGACCTAACAGGAGACCACTACAGGTAGGGAAAAAGGCAGAGGCAAGGCAATCCCACAAGGTAATTACAATAAATCCAATAAAGAGACATTGTTATTTGGAGCACGATGTTAACAAGTGGGGGGAAAAAGTATTTGTAATACTATATTTGATACACCAAGACCTGGAAAGATTGATGGAATAATTGGCTACGGGCCATAACAGAAATAAAGAAATCAAATCAAAGATGATTCCATGATTTGGAGTGTGAATAACTGCAAGAATGAAGTAGTTCCTTACTCAGATGGAAAATGAAAGTATGGGGGTAAACAGGTGCATGTGAAACAGAATTTTGTTGTAGGCATGTTAAATGTCAAATGTCTGTTAGATAGCTAAGAATAGCTGTTGCTTAGGTAGTAGGCTATGATGACAGAAAACTCACCAGTGAAACCTTTTTATCAAACAAAGATGAGACATTTTAAACCAATTGTAGGAAGGGAGAATACCACTGAGGATCTTAGTACTGTCTTAAAAGGGGAACATTGGAAGGGCATTTATAAGGTCTGGACCTGAATTATTTAAGGTGGATCTTTTAAATAGGCTAGTGGTTGATAATAGACCAAGTTAAAATATTTATTTATTTATTTATTTATTTATTTATTTATTTATTTATTTATTTTGAGATTTTTATCAAGTACTACTAATCTTGGCATATTTTGGTGGGCACCACATTTTGGTATAGTGGGTTAGCAGTTGAATAATGTGCACACTTTATAAAACAAAACCCTCCTTTATTTGTTTAGTTTGACTATATTTCAAAAGTATACAAAAATATGATGTACTTTTATCTTTTAACAACTTTATCAAGTATCACTAACTTATAAAAATTGTCTGTATTTAAGATGTACAACTTGATGTGTTGAGATATATATATATATATGCATTGTGAAGTGATAACCACAATAAAGCTAATTGACATATTCATCATATCACATAGTTTCATTTCTGTGTATATGTGTGTGTGTTGAGAAGATTTAAAATTTACTCTCTTAGTAAATTTCTATTATACAATAAAGTATTGTTAATTATCATCACCATGATGTACATTAGATCTCCAGATTTGTTCATCTTGCATAACTGAGACTTTATACCCTGTGACCAACATCATTCCATTTCCCTCCTGCCCCTACTCTGGAAAGCATTATTTTAATCTCTGCTTCTGTGAGTTTGACTATTTTATATAATACATATAAGTGAGATCATGCAGTATTTCCTCTTTCTGTGTCTTGCTTATTTCATTTAGCCTAATGTCTTCCAGCACCATCCATGTTGTCACAAATGTTAAGATTTTCTTCTTTTTAAGGCAGAATAATATTCCTGTGTGTGTGTGTATGTGTGTGTATTTTCTTTATCCATTCATTCATTGGAGAAAATTTAGGTTTTTTTCATTTCTTGATTATTGTGAATAATTCGGACATCAACATGGGAGTGCAGATAACTCTTTACAGTTCTGATTTCCTTTCTCTGGATTTATACTTACAAGTGAGATTACTAGATAATATGATTTTAATTTTTACTTTTCACATACTTTTAATTTTTTGAGGAACCTCCATACTGATTACCTTAATGGCTGTACTATTTACTTTCCCACCAACAGTATATAAGGGTTCACTTTTCTCCACATCTTCGCCAATACTTCGATAACAGACATCCTAACAGGTATGAGATGATATCTCATTGTAGTTTTGATTCACATTTTCCTGATGATTTAGAATTGGCAGGCAGAAACTGTCTAAGGCAGTTTTAAGAATTCCTAAGAATCCTTAGTTTGAGGTCATCTGTTGAAACAGTCTTATAGTGATTAAAGCTTGATTTACATCTCTTTGAGACATATGGATCCAAGAATAAGCACTCTAGGGTTCAGAGTAAAATGATAACAGTACCTGAAACGTCCTTTTCATTGAGGATCCAGGATGGTTTCTCTGAGGTCTTTTCCAAAATATGAAGTCTATGGATTTAAAATTGTGAAGAGTTTTTGGTGTTGTTTATTGTTTGTTTTTTTATTTAAGATGTTGAGGAAAAGCTGTTTGTATCTTGGTAATAACACTAGGTGCATTGGTTAAATTCTTTTTGATGATTACTCATATCACCCTGTAATAAGGCAGTGTCTATGATTGGTGGAAGCAATTCCAGAGAGCTAGGATTCTCAGTTCATATGGATAAAATGAATGGACTTTCAAAAGAGTTGACCTCACTGTCATTAAGGTCGAAGGTAAAAATTTAGGCTAAGGAAGTTCAAGGGTTTCTGAAAGTTTGACTCATTTAAGTTTTTAATATCTTTTGAGGTGAAATTCATATAACATAAAATTATTTATTTCAAAGTGAACAATTCAGGAATTTTTAATTTGTTCACAATGTTGTGCAGCTGTCATCTTTATCTGGTATCAAAATGTTCTCATCACCTTCATAAGAGAACACATTCCCATTAAGCAGCCACTCATTCCCCCTTTCCTTAGCCCCTGACAGTCACTCATATACCTTCTGT
This sequence comes from Zalophus californianus, assembly GCF_009762305.2. Lineage (NCBI taxonomy): Eukaryota > Metazoa > Chordata > Mammalia > Carnivora > Otariidae > Zalophus > Zalophus californianus. The sequence goes on from NC_045605.1 coordinate 51,029,603, forward strand.
CTCTATGGATTCATCTATTCTAGATATTTCATCTAAATGAAGTCATATAATATGTAAATTTTTATATCTACTTTCCATTTTGCATAATATTTTTGCGGCTTATTCACATCGTAGCTTGTGTCAAAACTTCATTCCTCTTATGGCTGAATTAATTTTCCATTGTAAGGACTTATCATATTTGTTATCCATTCATCCATTGATGGACATTTGGATTGTTTCCATCTTTTGGCTATTGCAAATAATGCTGCTTATAAATATCCATGTACAAGCATTTGTATGAATAGCTGTTTGCAATTTTTTTGGGTGTGTATCTACTAATCTAAGTTTGAGAATTAGTTTTGTCCTTTTAACCTTACTTGAATATTGAATGTGATGTGGGAAGTACCATTTTAAATTAGAGGAAGTGCCTTACAAAGCTAGCTGACAGCAGCGTTAATAAGGTGAGTGTTTCCATCATGCTATAGTTTGGGCCTCAGTAGAAAAAAAGTCAGGCAATCCTTTTTCATTGTTGTACTGTTAAAGTTTTGGTTTTCCAACTTGGAAAAGCTTTGTTCTATCTTCATTTTACAATAACCTAAGCAAATCCATAGCCTTTTTCTGGGAAAATGGTATAAAACCCATTTGTAGGCAAAGAGCCATCAAGATTTTTGCTCTACTCACTGCCTTACCTTTAAAGTTTTGTCAATATTTTGCTATGGGCGAGTAGAACATGTAGTAGCCACCTTAATGACTATATAGTTAAAGTTTCCCTATCAGTTGGCTTAAGATCATATCCAGTTTATCTCTATTATGGCGGTAAGATGAACAGAACAGCTCTGGCTATTATTTATTATTATTATATTAACTGGTAATATCAGAATGAAAGAGAGCACCATCCTCTCTTGTAGTATAACATAGAATTAATTAATAAAGGCTGCAGTTAATGGCTACTGGGAATAATAACATATAACAAACAGTAAGAACATTGAAAATCTCCACAGCCTTGTGATTTATTTCATACTTATGCTGATTGTGCTGGTTGATAGGAGTGGTAGACCCTAGAAGCAAGATCAACTTGGAGAAAATTATGTCAGACTTTATAGTTAAGCATACTTATTTATTTTAATATAAGAAATAATTGTTGAATTATATTTATATTATGATATTTTGCTTATATATAATTAACCTAGGAAGATGGAATTGTTCTCTTGATTTGTCAGTTATTTATTTAATGTCAATAGCACTAATTTTTAATAAATAAAAATTTGGAGAATGACAAGGAAACCCTAACTATTCCTGTTGTCACTTCTTTTACAAGTAAAAAGGAAATCTTTATAATAGCTTATGTAGGAAATATAGACTTTGTATAGGTTATATAAAATAGTTTAGACAAAGAAGACATCTTGAGCATTTCATTATTCTGAATTTGGCATTTGGATCAGAAGTCTGACAAAGCATGAACATGCCATTAGTATCCAAACAGGTAATATGTTCAAAATATACAGCATTGAGAAACTGTGATCATTAGGAATTTCTAACTTTTTTTTTCAAAACTAAAGATTTGTTATTGTTATAATGGTTAAGGTTTATGCTGAAATTATAGAAATATAACATAATATAGTATGTGGTAGTTCTGTAATCTAAGCACAGAATACTTTAGTCATTATAAGGAAAAATCTAACTTCATTCCATTTGAATATTATGCATCTAACAATATAGAACAAAACATTAATTAGTATATTTTATAGGTATGGGCTAAATTGTATCCCTTCAAAAGAAACCCTAACCCCCAAGTATGACTGTATTCGATATAAGGGTATAAGTAAGGTTAAGTGATGGTGGGGCCATCATTTGATAGCATTAACATCTTTTAAGAAGACTTATGGGAGAGCTTGCTTTTTCTCTCCATCATGCAGGCAGCCATCTGCAAGCCAGGAAGAGAACTCTTATCAGAAACTGTACCCTGCTGGAATGTCCAGTGTGGATTTTCCAGCCTCCAGAACTATGAGAAAATTAATTTCAGTTGCTTAAGCCACCAGTCTGTGGTATTTTGTGATGACAGCCCAAGCTGTCTAATAAACAGAGATATACACACACATATGTATATATGTATACACACAAATACATGACATATTTAAAGTTTTCAAATTTAGAACTAAAATAAAATTTTATCATCATGCCAAATAAGACAGCACATATATTGAATTTACCATCTTACTAAACCATAACAATGCCCTTGATAAATAAATAGATCATATTCATTCTCTTGTACTTTTAGTAACTATTCTATAGAATTTGATTTAGCCATTTATATAAACCACCACCTTTAAATCATGAAAAATTAAACCTATGCCAAATACTAACTAAAATATGTGCTAACTCAATTTTTGTATGTTGGTTTCTAAACCAAGTTAAATCAGTTCAATTTGTTCCCAGATTAATTTATTGTCAGGAATATAACATGAACTCTTTTCAATATAATTTATAAATTTATGTTTTCATAAGCCAGATTTTTAAAAAGATTTTTGTTTATTTATTTGACAGAGAGAGAGAGACAGCTAGAGAGGGAACACAAGCAGGGGGAGTGGGAGAGGGAGAAGCAGACTTCCTGCCAAGCAGGGAGCCTGATGTGGGCCTCGATCCCAGGACCCTGGTATCATGACCTGAGCTGAAAGCAGACTCTTAATGACTGAGCCATCCAGGCACCCCCATAAGCCAAATTTTAAAAGATTTTTGAAATAATATCCAAAATCCTAAGTGTCTAGTTTTTCTTCTTACATAGCAGCTCAAAACAAAGGTCATTACTCAAATTCATAGTTAAATATTTTCTTCCCAATTATTATTATTTTATATGGCCATCACTGTAAAAGGTTATTTTCTTCCTTCTGCAGGGAAAGAAGACTTAAATGTAGGAAAACACATCTTAACACATATATCCAAAAGAAAGTTTTTAGAACTGGTTTAAATAACTCAGACTCTTGATTATTTCACCAAGTCCTTCAATCCACACACTGTTACTTATTAATTCCTGAAGTATAGAAATGAAAGACAGTTGTGTCATGTATTATACAAAATAATCTTTCTTTTTGGCAAACAGGACAGGGAATCTCTTCACAAGATTTTTTTCCTTTTTTAAATTTTTCTTTTTTTGTTGGTCTCAAGTGTGCCTCAAATGAATAATCTCATTCATGTCAAAATTTTCCCAAACTGGCCATGAAATTCCAAATTATCCTTGATGAAATTAGGCCAGCTACGGAAATATGTACAAATTAAATCTTGTAAGAAGCATGTGTTTGGACTGAATAGAATGCAGATGATATGGCTGGAGTAGACCACAGAAGACTGAACCTATACCTCCAGAGTCAGACAAAAGGCCAGTTATTGCTGCTTGATGTAGGTCTTATTCATCTCTTTATCTTCAGCATCTGCCCTTTTTACCATATGACTTTTAGTTTACAAATAAGAGAAGAACAAGAGAAGGCACATACAAACACTTCTGAATCATTTTGGTCCAGAATTGACATACGTCAATTTTGCTTATGGTCTTTCGGCTATCTATAAATGGCCAAATTCGGCAAGAAGTTGATAGCCTTGCCTTGATGTAAGCATTTTCTGGAAAATATGGGTCTTAACTGGACAGCTGCTTCCCAGAAAAAAATCTGTACCTATGGAAGAAAACAGATATTTGGTGGATATTTGGCATCCCTACCAAGGTCTGCCTCTCTGGTCATCAAATTTCTTTGTGCACTCCTCTTCTCAAGCAAAGAACATATTCAGTACTGCTTTCCCCTTCCCCCAAAAGGAGAAAATCCCCAATGGGGATCTTCTGGTGGATCCTCTACTTATCTCAAAGGCTAAATCTCTGGGTAATCACAGTTCTCTCCATCAGGTCATATATAACTCATTATTTATAAAACTATAAATTGAAAGACAAGCTTTTTGTTTATTCATCACCCAATGCACAATGCAGGAAACAAGGGTGGAAAATAAATTAAAAACTCCTGGTTGGAAAAGAAGAGACACAAAGCAGTCACCAGTCTGTAGAAATAATGAGATCCTCCAGGACTGGCATTGTAAGAAGTCCTGTTGCAGGGAAAATTCCTTAATTAGTAATACTGCTCTCTGGGAGGAATTATTTTACCTACTGTTAATTGTTTTTGGATTCATTGCCTCAAAGTTTCTTCCTCTTCTATCTTCCATAACATATCTGAAGTTTTCACAGCCTACCAGATGCCCATCCAAGTTTGGAGGAACAAGTATCATTTTAAAAATTGAATGTCATGGGTGTCTGGGTGGCTGTTAGTTAAGTGTCTACCTTCAGCTCAGGTCATGATCCAGGGGTCCTGGGATCCATTGAGCCCTGCATTGGGCTCAAGGAGACTATGCTTCTCCTCTCCCTCTGCCCCTGCCCCTCTCCCTTTGTCCTTCCCCCTCCCCTGCTCATGCTCTCTCTCCCCACCCCCCTCTCTCACTCTTAAATAAATAAATAAAATCTTTAAAATAATAAAAATAGAATGTCAGAAGATATTTTAAATTTGGACTTTGGTTTCTTTGGCAAAACAATTCCTTGAGAAATAAAAACAAAACCAAAAATCAACTTTTAACTCTGTGCTTATAGTCAATTCCATGGGCCAGTAATCACATCTAAAATGGTTTCCTGGACAGGTTTCTCAAATTGCTTTATTTCTTAACTTTCTCATCCACACTGCTCTCTCTTTAAGCTTAATAGTACCTATCTTAAAATCATCTGAAACAATGGATTTAAATGGGATGTACCTCTCTTAATGTGGTATTTGCAACAGAGCTGATACTAAGTAGTTTAAGGGGACTTAGAGGTTCTTTGCTGCATAGATTTTAAACATTATATCTTGCTAGTTGAGGGCCCATAAGCAGTAACCTTTCTAATATGTAATGCTGTTAGTTTCTGGACTTTCTCTAATTCCTTTGATCTCTGCTTGAAAATCTCCCAGTCCTTGTTTGAGTTCATTTTTTCTTTCAAATACTCTGGACAGCCAACAGTAGCCAGACACACACTAACATTCTGGCGTAATCTAACCATTTTCCCTAGAACTGTAGGACCAGCAGGCACATTGTTTTACCACTTTGTTCCAATAAAACAGAACTCTACATCTTTCCTAATGACCCTGTCTACTTCTTTGATGCCCACCATCCAGCCACTAAGCCAACGTTATGTATTTGAGCTTGTTGTTGAAGCCACTCTTTTTTTAAAACTCTTTTTTTAAAGATTTTATTTATTTATCTGAATGGGTGGGGGGAGATATGAGCAAGGAGAAGGGCAGAGGAACAAGCAGACTCCCAGCTGAGGGAAGAGCCTCATGTGGGGACTCAATCCCAGGACCCTAAGACCATGACCCCAGCTGAAGTCAGATGTTCAACAAATGAGCCACCCAGACACCCCGAAGCCACTCTTTAATTCAAGTTATAGTTAGGCTACTTAGAGTAATGACAAACACTAGTATAATCTCTATATTTCAGAGGCTTAACACAAAACGTTTTTTTTTCTTGCCTATCTGAGTGCTACAGGAAATCTATAGGGCTCTGTTCTACACAGTCATTCAGTGATCCAGCATGATGGAGGCTGTTCTATCTTCCTTTGAAGTTAGCATCTTTGAAGGTTGACAGTGACATTGATATCAGGCTGACAGAGACAGAGAGGTGAGATGTAGAGAAAATCACATCTATCTCTTAAATACCAGGGTCTGAAAGTAAGTGACACACAGCACTTCCACTCACATTCTGCTGGCAAGAAATTGTAATGTTCATTTAATGCCACCTTGCTGTAAGGGAACTGGGACCTGCAGTTAAACAGAGCAGTTCTACACTATAGAAAAGGAGCATGAATCTTTGGGGTCAGTTAGCCGTCTTGCTCCAAATGTTAATTTGACAATTAGGTTTATTGTTAGCTTAAGGTGCTAATTTATCTCATTTAATTCTTACAATAAACTTTAATATAGACATAATAAATTTTACCTCCCCTATTTAATCAAATGGAGACTAGAAATATTAAGTTATTAACCACAGTAACATGGGATATATTGGGGTCAGAAATCTTAACAGTGATTTACTGATTTTTTTTTTCTTTTTGTCCTTGACATCCTATGGAGAGTGGCAATTTCAACTATTTAAAAGAAAGAAATGTTTCTTATTTACTGAATGATTAAGAAAATTCTCTAGAATTTCACAACTACAGTGAGAATTCACAGAGAACCACAAAGAAAAGACTGGAAGCCAAGGATGGAGGGGCAGGGGCAACCTGGGTAGCTCAGTCCATTGAGCATAGGACTCTTGGTTTTGGCTCAAGTCATGATCTCAGGGTCATGGGACTGAGCCCTGCCTCAGGCTCTGAGCTTAGCGGGGAGTCTGCTGGAGATACTCTCTCTCCCTCTCCCTCTGTCCCCCTCCCTGCTCTCTCTCTCTCTAAAATAAATAAATAAATCTTAAAAAAAAAAAAAGAGATGATTCCCTGCCCCTGAACTCGGGGACCCATCATGTGACTTGCTTTGGCTCATGAGATGTTCATAGACAGGAAATGAGTAGAGCTTGACAAGTTTGTACAGCAGGCTCCTACCTTTCCTTTTCTTTTTGTTTTTGAGACATAATTCACTTACCTTAAATTCACCCTTTTAAAGTGCATGACTTGGGGGCAGAGCAAGATGGCGGAGGAGTAGGAGACCTGGATTTTGTCTGGTCTCAGGAATTCAGCTGGATAGGGATCAAACCATTCTGAATACCTATGAACCCAACAAGAGATCAAAGAAAAGAATAGCAACAACTCTCTGAACAGAAAAGCGACCACTTTCTGGAAGGTAGGATGAGCAGAGAAGTGAATCCGAGGCAATATTTGGGAGGATAGACAGCGGGGGAGGGGGCCTCCGTTGGCCGCATCTGGCAAGTGATAGAGAAGCGGAGCACAAAATTGGAACTTTGAGAAGTCGGCTCCACGGAGGGACTCACTTCAGTGGCTAAGAAGGGGGGGTGGAGGGGGAACCCTCATGGGACAGTGTGGTCTCAGGACCCTCAGGGTCACAGAAAGACTGGGGGTGCCTGAGTGCGGCAGAGCTCCCAGGTGTCGGAGCAGGGAAGCCGGCTGCATAGACAGAGCTGAGGCGCGGGCTCTCAGCTCTGGGTTGCCATAAACTGTGATCGGTGACAGTCGGGCCACTGCTCCTCCAGCAGGGACCCAGCAAGCAGCAGATCCGGGGAGACTCCCCACCCTCCCCCGGGAGGAGCGGCATGGGAGTGCACCCCAGGGATCTGCTGGGATTGGAGACTCCACACAGGGTCAGGTGCCAGAGATAGAAATGCATGGTCACAGGCCGGGTGAGCACGGAGTGCGGCCAGAGACTGGGGAGACGGGAGTGACTGACTGCCTTTCTCTGGGGGCGCACTGAGGAGTGGGGCCCTGAATTCTTGGCTCCTCCTGGGAGGAGATTGGGAGGCCGCCATTTTCACTCTCGTCCTACAAAGCTGTACGGAAAGCTTGCAGGGAACAAAAGCTCCTGAGAGCAAACCTGAGCTGATTACTTAGCCAGGACCCGCAAGGGCAGGGCAATTCTGCCTCTGGCAAAGACATTTGGGAACCATGGCAACAGGCCCCTCCCCCAGAAGATCAGCACAAACAGCCAGCAAGCCAAGACCGAATTTACTGATCAATGAGAATGGGAGAACTCCAGCACTAGGGGAATACTGCACATAGAATTGATGGCTTTCTTACCATGATTCATTAGTCTTTCAAAGTTAATTTTTTTAACTTTTTTTTTATTTTTCTTTTTCCCTTTCCCAACCAACATCTTATCAATCCCTTTTTATAAAAAAAAAATTTGGGGGACGCCCGGGTGGCTCACTTGGTTAAGAGACTGCCTTCAGCTCAGGTCATGATCCTGGAGTCCTGGGATCGTCCCGCATAGGGCTCCCTGCTCAGCAGGGAGTCTGCTTCTCCCTCTGACCCTATCCCCTCTTGGGCTCTTTCTCTCTCAAATAAATAAAATCTTTAAAAAAAAAGAAAATTTAAAGAAAAATTTATTTTTCACTTTTAGAGTCATATTCTATCCCTTCATAGTAGTTAACTTTATTTTTGGCATATATATATATATATATATATATATATATATATATAAAAGTTGTTCTCTCTTTAAAATTTTGAGATAAAATTTGCATCTATCAAAACATATCCTAAATCTCTAGTGTATGGCTTTTTTCCAGTCTTCTGCCTGATCACATTCTCTCCCCTTTTTTTTCTTTCTTTCTTTCCTTTTTTTAAATCTTCTTTATTTTTTCAAACACCTTCTGATCAATTCCTTTTTTTAAATTTTTTATAATTTTCATTTTTACGCTCATATTCCATCCCTTCATTGTATCAACCCTTATTTTGTACATATATGTCTTTCTTTCTTTAAAATTATAAGAGGCACTTTCTTCTAACAGACCAAAATATACCCAAAATCAGTGTGGCACTGATCTATGCACCAGCCTGATCATATTTGATCATATTCTGTTTTTTTTTTGTTTTGTTCTGTTTGTTTTTACCTTTTTTTTCCCCTCTCTTTCTTTTTCTTTCTTTCCCTTTCTTTTCCCCTGGTTTCAGGTCTTTTCTGATTTGTTTAGAGTATATTTTCTGGGGACGTTCTTAACCTGTTAGTATTTTCTTCTCTCATTCATCTATTCTCCTCTGGACAAAATGACAAGACAAAAAAAAAATCACCTCAAAAAAGAACAAGAGGTAGTACCATCGCCCAGGGACCTACTCAAAATGGACATTAGTGCGATGTTGGACCTAGAGTTCAGAATCTTGATTTTAAAGATACTAGCTGGGCTTGAAAAAAGCATGGAAGTTATTAGAGAAACCCTTTCTGGAGAAATAAAAGAACTAAAATCTAAACAAGTTGAAATAAAAAAGGCTATTAATGAGGTGCAATCAAAAAAGGGGGCATTAACTGCTAGGATAAATGAGGCAGAAGAGAGAATCAGCAATATAGAAGACCCAATGATGGAAAATAAAGAAGCTGAGAAAAAGAGACATAAACAACTCCTGGATCACGAGGGCAGAATTTGAGAGATAAGCGATACAATAAGGTGAAACATTAGAATAATTGGGATCCCAGAAGAAGAAGAAAGAGAGAGAGGGGCAGAAGGTATATTGGAGCAAATTATAACAGAGAATTTCCCTAATGTGGGGAAGGAAACAGGCATCAAAATCCAGGAGGCACAGAGAACCCCTCTCAAAATCAATAAAAATAGATCAACACCCCGACATCTAATAGTAAAACTTATGAGTCCCAGAGACAAAGAGAAAATCTTAAAGGCAGCTCGGGAGAAAAGATATGTAACCTATAATGGTAGAAACATTGGATTGGCAACAGACCTATCCACAGAGACCTGGCAGGCCAGAAAGGACTGGCATGATATCTTCAGAGCACTAAAGGAGAAAAATATGCAGCCAAGAATACTATATCCAGCTAGGCTGTCATTGAAAATAGAAGGAGAGATAAAAACCTTCCAGGACAAACAAAAACTAAAGGAATTTGCCAACACGAAACCACCCCTCCAAGAAATATTGAAAGAGGTCCTCTAAACAAAGAGAGAGCCTAAAAGCAGCATAGACCAGAAAGGAACACAGACAATATACAGTAACAATCACCTTACAGGAATACAATGGCACTAAATTCATATCTTTCAATATTTACCCTGAATGCAAATGGGCTAAATACCCCAATCAAAGACACAGGATATCAGATTGGATTAAAAAACAAGACCCATCAATATGCTCTCTGCAAGAGACTCATTTCAGACCCAAAGAGACCACGACATTGAAAGTGAGGGGGTGGAAAATGATTTACCATGCTAATGGACACAAAAAGAAAGCTGGGGTGGCCATCCTTATATCAGACAAATTAGATTTTAAAGCAAAGACTGTAATAAGAGATGAGGAAGGAAACTATATCCTACTTAAAGGACCTATCCAACAAGAAGATCTAACAATTGTAAATATCTATGCTCCTAACATGGGAGCAGCCAATTATATAAGGCAATTAATAACAAAAGCAAAGAAACACATCAACAACAATACAATAATAGTGGGGGACTTTAACACCCCACTCATTGAAATGGACAGATCATCTAAGCAAAAGATCAACAAGGAAATAAAAACTTTAAATGACACACTGGACCAAATGGACTTCACAGACATATTCAGAACATTCCATTCCAAAGCAACGGAATACACATTCTTCTCTAGTGCCCATGGAACATTCTCCAGAATAGATCACACCCTAGGTCACAAATCAGGTCTCAACCAGTACCAAAAGACTGGGATCATTCCCTGCATATTTTCAGACCAAGTGCTTTGAAACTAGAACTCAATCACAAGAGGAAAATCGGAAAGAACTCAAATACATGGAGGCTACAGAGCATCCTACTAAAGAATGAATGGGTCAACCAGGAAATTAAAGAAGAATTAAAAAAATTCATGGAAACCAATGAAAATGAAAACACACTGTTCAAAATCTTTGGGATACAGCAAAGGCAGTCCTAAGAGGAAAGTATATAGCAATACAAGCCTTTCTCAAGAAAGAAGAAAGGTCTCAAACACACCCACCTAACCCTACACCTAAAGGAGCTAGAGAAAGAACAGCAAATAAAGCCTACACCCAGCAGGAGAAGAGAAATAATAAAGATCAGAGCAGAAATCAATGAAATAGAAACCAAAAAAAACCCCAATAGAACAGATCAACGAAACTAGGAGCTGGTTCTTTGAAAGAATTAACAAGATTGATAAACCCGTGGCCACACTTATCCAAAAGAAAAGAGAAATTACCCAAATCAACAAAATCATGAATGAAAGAGGAAAAATCACAACCAACACCAAAGAAATACAAACAATTATAAGAACATATTATGAGCAACTCTATGCCAGCAAATTAGATAACCTGGAAGAAATGGGTGCATTCCTAGAGATGTATCAACTACCAAATTGAACCAGGAAGAAATAGAAAACCTGAACAGACCTATAACCACTAAGGAAATTGAAACAGTCATGAAAAATCTCCCAAGAAACAAAAGCCCAGGGCCAGATGGATTCCCAGGGGAATTCTACCAAACATTTAAAGAAGAATTAATATCTATTCTCCTGAAACTGTTCCAAAAAATAGAAATGGAAGGGAAACTTCCAAACTCATTTTATGAGGCCACCATTACCTTGATCCCAAAACCAGACAAAGACCCTATCAAAAAGGAGAATGACAGACCAATATCCTTGATGAACATGGATGCAAAAATTCTCACCAAAATACTAGCCAATAGGATCCAACAGTACATTAAAAGGATTATTCACCATGACCAAGTGGGATTTATTCCTGGGCTGCAAGGTTGGTTCAACATCGGCAAATCAATCAACATGATACAATACATTAACAAAAGAAAGAACAAGAATCATATGATCCTCTCAATAGATGCAGAAAAAGCATTTGACGAATACAGCATCCTTTCTTGATCAAAACTCCTCAGAGTATAGGGATAGAGGGTACATACCACAATATCATAAAAGCCATCTATGAAAAACCTATAGTGAATATCATTCTCAATGGGAAAAAGCTGAGAGCTTTCCCCCTAAAGTCAGGAACGTGGCAATGATGTCCACTATCACCACTGCTATTCAACACAGTATTAGAAGTCCTAGCCACAGCAATCAGACAACTAAAACAAATCAAAGGCATCCACATCAGCAAAGAGTAAGTCGAACTCTCACTCTTTGCAGATGATATGATACTTTATGTGGAAAACCCAAAAGACTCCACCCCAAAACTGCTAGAACTCATACAGGAATTCAGTAAAGTAGCAGGATATAAAATCAATGCACAGAAATCAGTGGCATTCTTATACACCAACAACAAGACAGAAGAGAGACAAATGAAGGAGTTGATCCCATTTACAATTTCACCCAAAACCATAAGATACCTAGGAATCAATCTATCCAATGAGGCAAAGGATCTGTACTCAGAAAACTATAAAATACTCATGAAAGAAATTGAGGAAGACACAAAGAAATGGAAAAACGTTCCATGCTCATGGATTGGAAGAACAAACATTCTGAAGATGTCAATGCTACCTAGAGAAAATCTACGCATTCAGTGCAATCCCCATCAAAATACCCTCCACTTTTTTCAAAGAAATGGAAGAAATAATCCTTAAATTTGTATGGAACCAGAAGAGACCCCCGAATAGCCAGAGGAATGTTGAAAAAGAAAAGCAAATTGGTGGCATCACCATTCCCGACTTCCAGCTCTATTACAAAGCTGTCATCATCAAGACAGTATGGTACTGGCACAAAAACAGACCCATAGATCAATGGAATAGAATAGAGAGCCCAGAAATGGACTCTCAAGTCTATGGTCAACTAATCTTTGACAAAGCAAGAAGGAATGTCCAATGGAGAAAAGACAGTCTCTTAAACAAATGGGGTTGGCAAAATTGGACAGCCACAATGCAGAAGAATGAAACTGGACCATTTCCTTACACCACACACAAAAATAGACTCCAAATGGTTGAAAGACCTAGATGTGAGACAGGAGTCCATCAAAATCCTAAAGGAGAACACAGGCAATAACCTCTTCGACCTCAGCCACAGCAACTTCTTCCTAGAAACATTGTCAAAGGCAAGGGAAGCAAGGGCAAAAATGAACTTTTGGGACTTCATCAAGATAAAAAACTTTTGCACAGAAAAAGAAACAGAACAGAACCAAAAGACAACCGACAGAATGGGAGAAAATATTTACAAATGACATATCAGATAAAGGGCTAGTATCCAAAATCTATATAGAACTTATCAAACTCAACACCCAAAGAACAAATAATCCAATCAAGAAATGGGCAGAAGACATGAACAGATATTTTTTCCAAAGAAGACATCCAAATGGCCAACAGACACATGAAAAAGTGCTCAACATCACTCTGCATCAGGGAAATCCAAATCAAAACCTCAATGAGGTACCACCTCACACCAATCAGAATGGCTAAAATTAACAAGTCAGGAAACGACAGATGTTGGCGGGGATGCGGAGAAAGGGCAACCCTCCTACACTGTTGGTGGGAATGCAAGCTGGTGCAACCACTCTGGAAAACAGTATGGAGGTTCCTCAAACAGTTGAAAATAGAGCTACCATACGACCCAGCAATTGCACTACTGGGTATTTACCACAAAGATACAAATGTAGGGACCCGAAGGGGTATGTGCACTCCAATGTTTATAGCAGCAGTATCCACAATAGCCAAACTGTGGAAAGACCCAAGATGTCCATCGACAGATGCATAAAGAAGAAGTGGTATATATACACAATGGAATATTATGCAGCCATCAAAAGGAATGAGATCTTGCCATTTGCAACGACATGGATGGAGCTGGAGGGTGTTATGCTGAGTGAAATAAGTCAATCAGAAAAAGACATGTATCATATGACCTCACTGATATGAGGAATTCTTAATCTCAGGAAACAAACTGAGGGTTCCTAGAGTGGGGGTGGGGTGGGAGGGATGGGGTGGCTGGGTGATCGACATTGGGGAGGGTATGTGCTATGGTGAGAGCTGTGAATTGTGCAAGACTGTTGAATCACAGATCTGTACCTCTGAAACAAATAATGCAATATATGTTAAGACAAAAAAAAGAAGAAGAAGATAGCAGGAGGGGAAGAATGAAGGGGGTAAATAGGAGGGGAGACGCCCCATGAGAGATAATGGACTCTGAAAAACAAACAGAGAGTTCTAGAGGGGAGGCAGGTGGGGGGATGGGTTAGCCTGGTAATGGGTATTAAAGAGGGCACGTTCTGCTTGGAGCACTGGGTGTTATGCACAAACAATGAATCATGGAACACTATATCAAAAACTAATGATGTAATGTATGGTGATTAACATAACAATAAAAAATTTTTTTAAAATGCTAAAAAAAAAGGAGGGGCAGTAGTACCCATAGCAGTATAGAGCTGTATGACTGAAGGCCCTATAGCCAGTGCCTATCTGTAAATGTGTACTAAATTTTCCCAGTTACTCACATTACTCAGTACCTACGTTAGTGTGCCAGGCATAGGGTCAGTGATAACTCTGAAGGAATTTGTTAGTAGATAGAACCTCTCTTCCAATGTAAAACTCAGATATATAGTTTTGAAAGGAGATCACCCCACTGAAGAAATTCAGCTAGGCCAAGAATATCTAAATATATTTTCATCAAGTTCATCTAACTTTTGGGCTCTTCTTGTATATTCCAGAAGCCAAACCTTTCCATTTAGAAGAATAAGCCAGGGTTCCATTTAGAATCCCTTGCATCGTTGAGATAGTGTCTTTCAAAATGTCATTACCAAAAACTTAAAGATAAAAATAGAAACATAGAGAAAAAAATTTAAGACCATAATAGTCTACCATACAGTGTATATTTGTATTTCCTATCCTATCTAAGATTGTTTCCAATGTCTATGAGACTTTCACATTCTACCTGAACTCCAAAGAGATGAAATAAACTCCATTTCCAGGTTTCCTCACTTCTTAGCATGAGGTTATCTCCCTAAGACTGGCAATGTGTTGACACTAATCAGCATGGACCACACTTCCAAGAGTTCAGATCAATCTTCTGGCTCTTCATAGTACTATCTAAAGGGGAAAGGGAAAGGGAGGGAGAGGGAGACTCCACTTTTATTCTACTTGGGTCCTCCCCTTTTGTTCTTTCTAGACATGACAGCTACCATTTGCTTCTAGAATTGGCTCTAGGCATAATCTTGTCCTATAGCTATAAGAAAACTTTCTGTACATAGTATTGGCTCCATTCTGACAGTGCCACCAATATAACCATAATTTAATTTTGAGGACGGACGTTATTTTAGAGGAATTATCGCTATTCAGTTTATTAATTTTCTTTCCAGCAATTTACTCTTCTAGTCACTTATTCATTAACTTATTTATTCATTCACCCATTGATATGGACCAAATGTTTTTATCCTCCTAATAAAGTCCTGTGTTGAAGGCTAATCCCCAATGTGATATTACTCAGAGATGGAACTTTTGGGAGGTGATAAGGTTTGGATATGGTAATAGGATAAAGCCCTCATGATGAGAATGGTGCCCTTCTAAAAGGCTAAAAAGTGTACAGCTCCCTTACTCTGCCATGTTGAGGATACAGCAAGAAGATAGAAAATGTGTCAGTTTCTTGATCTTGGACTTCCCAGCCTCTAAAACTGTGAAAAATAAATATTTGTTGTTTAAGTCACCCCTCTCTGGTAATCTGTTACAGTAGCCTGAACTGATGAAGACACCCATATATTGAAAGATCACTCTGTGCAGTTTTTTTTTTTTTTTTACCATTTATTAAATGAAGTATTTAGCATGGGAAGATGATCATAACAAAGTACTTGTCCAAATGAAACTTTCAGTCTGCTAGAGAAGTAGAATGGTAAAGAGTAATTATAATGCCAGAATAGAAGAGTATATAAGATGAATGAGAACAAAAGAGAAAGAGCACATTGCGTTGCCAGAGTAATCAGTGCAGTTTTCCTAGAAAAGATAGCTTGTGGACTGAGGACCCCAGCACACACATGGAGAAAATGTAGTCCAGGCAGGTGACCAGCAGTAATGGAGGAATGGGAATGTGAAACAGAATGACGTTTTCACTTAACTGAACGAGTTCTTAATATCTAACATATTAAGTAGTGGAAACACCAAAGCATGAGGTTAGTGAAATAGGCAGAGGACAGGACACCCCACCATTTTAAGGAATTTTGACTTTGTGAAAGCAATAAAGAGTATGAGGAAGGTTGTCAATCATTCCTGTTTGATATCTGCTAAAGCATATGGGGGAGTGGTTTAGAAGGTTTCCCTACAGTCAGGTTCAATGCACATGTTAGAAGGACTCAGACTTGTGTATAAAACAACAATCTATTAGAGTAAATGGTTTAATGGAATCTCGCATACATTCATGACCAAGACTCATGAGTGTAGTATTTCCTAATAGAAAATCATTAATTCCAATGGCATCAGACCATTAATCATAACACATTCTTTTGTTAAATCCTAGTGTTCTTGAAAGTGTAATTTATAGGTCAAGTCTCACAAATGCTTGGTTCGGAATAACTGAGGCATTGCTGAAGGATGCATTGCTTATGTCTGCAGTTCACTAATAAGCTTAAATATGATGACTAAACATCTGTCGTCATTCACATGGATTTCAACCCTGGCCAGCTCACATAAACAAATAGCCATACAGTGGTAGACTTAGCTTTTCTCCTCTTATTTCATCTAGCAGCTGGCTTTTGGGTATCTATAAATGGCCAGATTTATATAGCATGAGATGTTTTGAGATCACAGGAAGACAAAGCAGAGAAGGGAAGATACTCAGTGCACAAAGCTCAGAGTCCTCCAAGATCTTGACTTTAGAATAGGCCAATACTCTCAAATAATATGCATTAATATTTTGTAAAATAAAGGGCTGGATACTAGCAGTATTTCCTAAGTGACCTGGATACTCTCACTTCAGCCTTGACTTTGCAGTCGGGCAAATAAAAAAAAAAAAGCCTAAACTGTCCTACCTAAGACCTCTCTGAATAGATGTTTGGGATGTACTTGGAAAAAAATAATAATATTTATCTGCAAAGATAAAAAGAAAATAATATTTGAGAAAGGGGTAAAAATATGTAGAAGGGAAATAATATTATATTGTCTTAGTTCAGTAGTGCTGCCATAACACAGTACCACAATCTAGGTGACTGAGAACAGAAATTTGTTGTCTTACAGTTCTGGGAACTAGGAGTCTGACATCGAGGTGTTGGCAGGGTTGCTTCCTTTGGAGGGCAGCAAGAAAGAATTTTCTCCATGCTTCACCCCTAGCTTCTGGTGGTTTTCAGCCAATCTTTGGTGTTCCCTGTCTTGTTGAAGTATTTCCTCTATCTCTTCCTTCATCTTCACATGGTCTTCTCCCTGTATGTGTCTGTCACACAGTTGCCTCTTTTTATAAAAACAACAGTCATTTTGGACTAGGGCCCACCCTAATGATATCATTTTCACTTAATTTCATCTGCAAAGACCCTATCTTCAAATAAGCTCACTTTATGAGGCATTAGGGGTTAGAACTTCAACATATGAATTTGGGGGAGCTACAACTCAACACATAATAAATATGTTTAGAGAATCTCATATATTAAATATGGCTACACTGTAGGATGGTTTTTAGGTTGGAGTCAGATGATGGAGGGCCTTTGTATATAATGCAAAGAATAAATGATATTGATTAGTGTCAAACTAGAGTTTGATTTCTAGTGGTGTGCAGTGAGCCTCTATTCTTAAGTTATTTCCTACTATCATTCCCTAAGTGCTTACTATGGGCTTATTAGCAATGTTAAATCTTTTATAAGCTAAATATTTTTGATGGCTCTAGGAAGTAGACAATCCCCAGTTTACAGATGAAGTAATAGAGGCAACTGGAAGTTTAATAACTACCAAAGCAACTGAGCTAGTAAAAGGTAGAGTCAGGAATTAAATATGGACAGTCTTTTTTTTAAGATTTTATTTATTTATTTGAGAGAGAGAGAATGAGAGAGAGAAAGCACGAGAGGGAAGAGGGTCATAGGGAGAAGCAGACTCCCTGCTGAGCAGGGAACCTGATGTGGGACTCGATCCCGGGACTCCAGGATCATGACCTGAGCCAAAGGCAGTCGCTTAACCAACTGAGCCACCCAGGCACCCTAAATATGGACAGTCTTATTCCAAGAATCCCTGCTCCACCTTCTATTTTATATTGTCCTTAAACATGCTATGATATCTATACTCTTTACAGTCCAGTTTTTTTTTATTGATCTCCAAATCTTATAGATTTGAGGCTTAAATGAGCTTAAGGCAGGCAAAGTTCTTACTGTAATTGTAATATGTTATTTATATTATTGTTACAATGAAGACTAAAAAGGGAAAGGAGAAAAAAAAATGAGAAAGCAGTGTATTGGAGGCCCAGATGGATAAACTTTGGTACAATGGGTGAGATATTTCATGAAAACAACTGGGTAGAAGGAAACACACAAATATCTTAGGATCTGTCAGATGTCTCCTCAGTGGATAAATATTACCTGGAAAACCAATCAATATAGGTAAGGTTGAGGAAATTGTCATTTACTTAGAATAAATGACAAAAGAATGTCTCCTAAGTTTCTGTTTTATCATGGAAAATTACATTCCCAGAGCAGGTTGCATAACAATAGGGCTAAATGATTGTTAAATGAAGTATAAGGAATACCTTTACAACAATGCACTGTTAACACCAGGACATACTAGTCAAGAAAATGAAAGTTGCATTTGACCACTAGCTTGTCTTAGTAATGGGTGCAATTAGTGTTAATAATTATAGAATTATTGACAAAATAAATAATATTAATTATACCCATAGCAGTTCATGCATCTAGAAGTTCTTCAAATATTCACTTTTCAAGGCTCTCCTTTCTCTGTTCTCCTAATGATGTCTGGAACAAGCTCACATATGACATGAGGTAATGTGATATCAAAACTTAATATGGAGGAGCAAGATGGTGGAGGAGTAGGAGACCTAAATTTCATCTGGTCCCAGGAATTCAGCTAGATAGGGATCAAACCATTCTGAACACCTACGAACTCAACAGGAGATCAAAGAAAAGAATAGCAGCAACTCTCCAAACAGAAAAGCAACCACTTTCTGGAAGGTAGGATGTGCGGAGAAGTGAATCCGAGGTGATATTTGGGAAAATAGATGACGGGGGAGCGGACCTCAGTCAGCCACTACTGGCAAGTGATAGAGCCGCAGAGCACAGTCGGCACTTTTAGAAGTCTGCTCCACTGAGGGACGTAGCTCCAGTGGGTAAGCAGGGGGTGGAACCCTCACTGGGACAGTATGGTCTCAGGACCCTCGGGGTCACAGGAAGACTGGGGCTGCCTGAGTGCAGCAGAGCTCCCAGGTATTCCAGCGGGGAAGCCAGCTGCAGAGATGGAGCCAAGGAGTGGGCTCTCAGCTCGGGGTTGCCACCAAGGGTTATCCACAGCACAGTTGGGCCACCGCTCTGCCAGCAGGGACCCAACGAGCGACAGATCTGGGGAGACTCCCCTTCCTCCCCCAGGAGGAGCGGTGCCAGAGAGCACTGCAGGGATCTGCTGGGTTTGGAGACTCCACATGGGGTCCTGAGCCAGAGATAGAAATGCTCGATCACAGGCTGGGTGAACACAGAGTGCGGCCGGAGACCGGGGAGATGGGAGTGATAGACTGCTTTTCTCTGGGGGCTCACTGAGGAGTGGGCCCCAAGTTCTCGGCTCCTCCAGGGCGGAGATTGGGAAGCCACCATTTTCACTCTTGTCCTCCAAAGCTGTACTGAAAGCTTGCCGGGAACAAAAGCTCCTGAGAGCAAACGCGAGCAGATTACTTAGCCCAACCCCCTGCAAGGGCAAGGCAATTCCACCTTGGGCGAAGACATTTGAGAATCAGTGCAACAGGCCCCTTGCCCAGAAGATCAGCAAGAACAGCCAGCCAAGACCAAGTTTACCAATCAATGAGAACAACAGAACTCCAGCACTAGGGAATACTACACATAGAATTCATGGCTTTTTCCCCATGATTCTTTAATCTTTCAAAGTTAATTTTTTTAACTTTCTCTTTTTTTTGGAATTTTTCTTTTTCCCTTTTTCAACCAAAATATTATCAATCCCTTTTTTAAAAAAATCTTTTTGATTTTTCATTTTTGGAGTCATATTCTATCCCTTCCTTTGGTGTATATAAGTTGTTCTCTCTTTAAAATTTTGGGATACAGTTTTTTCTAACAGACCAAAATATACCCTAAATCTCTAGTGTATGGCTTTGTTCTAGTCTCCTGCCAGATCATATTCTCTCCCCCCCCTTTTTTTTAAATCCTCTTCTTTCTTTTTTCAACCAACTTCTTATCAATTGCTTTTATAAAATCTTTTATAATTTTCATCTTTACAGTCATATTCCATCCCTTCATTGTATTTACCCTTATTTTTGTACATATATAAGTTTTTCCTTCTTTAAAATTTTGGGAGGCACTTTCTTCTAGCAGACCAAAATATGCCCAAAATCTAGTGTGTGGCACTGATCTATGCACCAGCCTGATCATATTTGATCATATTCTGTCATTTTTGATTGTTTGTTTTTATCTTTCTCTTTCTCTTTTTCTTTTTGTCCTAAGAGGAAAGTATATAGTAATACAAGCCTTTCTCAAGAAACAAGAAAGATCTCAAATACACAACCTAACCCTACACCTAAAGGAGCTGGAGAAAGAACAGCAAATAAAGCCTAAACCCAGCAGGAGAAGAGAAATTATAAAGATCAGAGCAGAAATCAATGAACTAGAAACCAAAAGAACAGTAGAACAGATCAACAAAACTAGGAGCTGGTTCTTTGAAAGAATTAACAAGATTGATAAACCCGTGGCCAGACTTATCAAAAAGAAAAGAGAAAGAATGCAAATAAATAAAATCATGAATGAAAGACGAGAGATCACAAGCAACATCAAAGAAATACAAACAATTATAAGAACATATTATGAGCAACTCTATGCCAGCAAATTAGATAATCTGGAAGAAATGGATGCATTCTTAGAGATGTATCAACTACAAAAACTGAACCAGGAAGAAATAGAAAACCTGAACAGACCTATAGCCACTAAGGAAATTGAAACAGTCATGAAAAATCTCCCAAGAAACAAAAGCCCAGGGCCAGATGGCTTTCCAGGGCAATTCTACCAAACATTTAAAGAAGAATTAATACCTATTCTCCTGAAACTGTTCCAAAAAATAGAAATGGAAGGAAACCTCCAAACTCGTTTTAGGAAGCCACCATTACCTTGATCCCAAAACCAGACAAAGACCCCATCAAAAAGGAGAATTACAGACGAATATCCTTGATGAACATGGATGCAAAAATTCTCACCAAAATACTAGCCAATAGGATCCAACAGTACATTAAAAGGATTATTCACCACGACCAAGTGGAATTTATCCCTGGGCTGCAAGTTTGGTTCAACATCCGCAAATCAATCAATGTAATACAATACATTAATAAAAGAAAGAACAAGAACGATATGAGCCTCTCAATAGAAGCAGGAAAAGCATTTGACAAAGTACAGCATCCTTTCTTGATCAACACTCTTCAGAGTATAAGGATAGAGGGTACATACTTCAATATCATAAAAGCCATCTATGAAAAACCTACAGCCAATATCATTCTCAGTGGGGAAAAACTGAGAGCTTTCCCCCTAAGATCAGGAACACCGCAGGGATGTCCACTATCACCACTGCTATTCAAAATAGTATTAGAAGTCCTAGCCACAGCAATCAGACAACAAATAGAAATAAAAGGCATCCAAATCGGCAAAGAAGAAGTCAAACTCTCACTGTTTGCAGATGATATGATATTTTATGTGGAAAACCCAAAAGACTCCAACCCCAAACTGCTAGAACTCATACAGGAATTCAGTAAAGTGGCAGGATATAAAATTAATGCACAGAAATCAGTGGCATTGCTATACACCAACAATAAGACAGAAGAAAGGGAAATTAAGGAGTCAATCCCATTTACAATTGCACCCAAAACCATAAGATACCTAGGAATAAATCTACCAAAGAGGCAAAGAATCTGTACTCAGAAAACTATAAAATACTCATGAAAGAAATTGAGGAAGACACAAAGAAATGGAAAAACGTTCCATGCTCATGGATTGGAAAAACAAATATTGTGAAGATGTCAATGCTACCTAGAACAATCTATACATTTAATGCAATCTCTATCAAAATACCCTCCACTTTTTTCAAAGAAATGGAACAAATAATCCTAAAATTTGTATGAAACCAGAAAAGACTCTGAATAGTCAGAGGAATGCTGAAAAAGAAAAGCAAAGCTGGAGGCATCACAATTCCAGACTTCCAGCTCTATTACGAAGCTGTCATCATCAAGACAGTATGGTATACTGGCACAAAAACAGACACATAGATCAATGGAACAGAATAGAGAGCCCAGAAATGGACCCTCAAGTCTATGGTCAACTAATCTTTGACAAAGCAGGAAAGAATGTCCAATGTTTCCATTGGACTGCCCAAAGACAGTCTCTTCAACAAATGGTGTTGGGAAAATTGGACAGCCACATGCAGAAGAATGAAACTGGACCATTTCCTTACACCACACACAAAAATAAACTCAAAATGTTTGAAAGACCTAAATGTGAGACAGGAGTCCATCAAAATCCTAAAGGAGAACACAGGCAGCAACCTCTTGGACCTCAGCCACAGCAACTTCTTCCTAGAAACATTGCCAAAGGCAAGGGAAGCAAAGGCAAAAATGAACTATTGGGACGTCATCAAGATAAAAAGCTTTTGCACAGCAAAAGAAACAGTCAACAAAACCAAAAGACAACCGACAGAATGGGTGAAGATATTTGCAAATGGCATATCAGGTAAAGGGCTAGTGTCCAAAATCTATAAAGAACTTCTTAAACTCAGCACCCAAAGAACAAATAATCCAATCAAGAAATGGCCAGAAGATATGAACAGACTTTTTTCCAAAGAAGACATCCAAATAGCCAACGGACACATTTAAAAGTGCTGAACATCGCTCAGCATCAGGGAAATCCAAATCAAAACCTAATGAGATACCACCTCACACCAGTCAGAATGGCTAAAATTAACAAGTCAGTAAATGATAGATTTTGTCAGGGATGAGGAGAAAGGGGAACTCTCCTACACTCTTGATGGGAATGCAAGCTGGTGTAGCCACTCTGGAAAACAGTATGGATGTTCCTCAAAAAGTTGAAAATAGAACTACCATACACCCTAGCAATTGCACTACTGGATATTTACCCCAAAGATACAAATGTAGGGATCCAAAGGGCTACATGCACCCCAATGTTTATAGCAACAATGGCCACAATAGCCAAACTATGGAAAGAGCCAAGATGTCCATTGACAGATGAATGTTTAAAGAAGATATGGTGTGTGTGTGTGTGTGTGTGTGTGTGTGTGTGTGTGTGTAGGAGAATATTACGCAGCCATCAAAAGGAATGAAATCTTGCCGTTTGCAATGATGTGGATGGAACTGGAGGGTATTATGCTGAGTGAAATAAGTCAATCAGAGAAAGACATGTATCATTTGATCTCACTGATAAGAGGAATTCATAATCTCAGGAAACAAAATGAGGGTTGCTGGAGTGGTGGGGTGTGGGAGGGATGGGGTGGCTTGATGATAGACATTGGAGAGGGTATGTGCTATGGTGAGCACTGTGAATTGTGTAAGACTGTTGAATCACAGACCTGTACCTCTGAAACAAATAATACATTATATGTTAAAAAAAGAAGAAGAAGAAGAAGATAGCAGCAAATGAAAAGTGAAGAGGGGGAAATTGGTGGGGTAGATGAACCATGACAGACTAATGACTCTGAGAAACAAACTGAGAGTTCTAGAGGGGAGGCGTGTGGGGGGATAGGTTAGCCTGGTGATGGGTATTAAGGAGGGCACGTACTGAATTGATCACTGGGTGTTATATGCAAACAATGAATCATGGAACACTCATCAAAAACTAATGATGTAATGTATGGTGATTAACATAGCATAAAAAAAATTTAATATGACAGTATAACATGGCTGTAATTTTGCAAACTTTCAATGATGGTCACTTGGAGAGCTGAAAATCACCCCTGCCATTATTCCCAATCATAATTTGAAAAAAGAATTTTTTTTTTTTGTTTTACCTCGGTAACATGGAAAGAAAGGAATTTGTCTCTCGCCTTCATATTCTGCATCTGGGATGCTTTCTACTGCATGTCTTCCTAAGTAGTACTCTCTGTTCCCTCACCTCTCTACTCCTCATGGACCCAGAAGCAAATCTCATCTGTGTACAAGCTGCCTGAATCCTGAACGATGCTACTAAACTACCTCCAGCCTTATTGATGGGCAGGAGAAACAGAAAATAATAGAAAATATGTCTTCCCATCTCACATTTCCCTTTTTTTTAATCATTATTTTATGTGTTTAGGGAGGAAAGGCATTTTTGTTATTTCCCTCCTAGTCTCCATACATTCAATGAGGCTTTCTTTTGATACCTTTTGTTTCTTTTGGGTTTCCTCCCTTTCCAGATATAAGCCTTGACCCACAACTCTCAAATTACTGCCACCTGTTTATTTCTATGTTGCTAATTACAATACTATTTTATGTGACACACTATAATGGCTAAATAATAAGTGATTGCAATGACCTGCAAACACTTAATCTTTTATATGTACAAAGCATTTAAGGGACTCTTCCTCAAACACAGCACAATCTTCTGACTTTTAGAAGCAGTATTTTAGCAAAAGCTTAGCCCTAATTTTACTGTGAGAACTCTCCTCTTTCCTAACCCTGCCAACCTTCACTCTGACTAGCATCCAGATTAATAGTTATTTAACTGCTGAACAGTTATGACAGGTGATTAATTAGTCTCAAGGAGCAGCCACTTGTGCTGCTATTAATCAGCTCATCACCAGGCAGAAAGAAAAGGAAAGCAATCTGTATTTGTTACAAAATGGGCTAGGCAGGCATTACTCAGGCAATAAGAAAAGGTCATTGTAGAGCTAAAAGCACAATGAGCAGGTTTTGTGAGATTGATGAGAGAGGATTATTTTCGGTATATATTATGAGAGGGAATAAAAAAACCTGTTCAACACAGTTTGGTGAAAGAAACTTAATGCATAGAGAATACATTCCTCCAGATGTGCAAAGTATTTAAATCTTACACCATGGGCATAAATTGATATTTTTGAGTTGTGATGTAAAGTGAGGTGTTGAATGTTTCCTCATCAATTCTAAAAATATAATGACTACAATTGCTCAATTAGAAAACCAAGAATTCATTCATGATCCATGTCAGACACTGGTGTGCCACCTTCCATTTTTTTTTTACCCTATTCTCTATAGTCTACCCTCAGCCTGATCCTTCTACCACCAATCAAATCTGTCCTGTTCCATTCTTCTCACCATTCATATAATTATAGACCTCATTAGCTCTTGCTTGGACTATTGAAATAACCTTTTCTTGACAAGTGCTTTATATGTTACATTGCAACCTTCGTGTTTTGTTTCCCATACAATTAAAATTGGATAGCAGCATCTTTCTGTTTAAACCCAGCAGGGATTCTGTCAAAGTCTTTGACATGACTTGTAAGCCCCTTCCTCAACATACAGCATCATGGTTGAGAACATTGCTCTGAAATAAGACTACCTGGCTTGAATTCTGCTTCTTTTTCTCACTAGCTGTATGATCATGGGCAAGTCACACAACCTTCATTTTACTCATCTAAAAAATGAGGATAATATCCACATCTTAAGGAGCATGTACATTTTACACAGATGGATGTTAGCCATTATTATTATTATTACTAACCATGTACCTAGCCCCATTTTTTGAATACACGAAGTATATTTGCACCTGCATGCCTCTGATCCTTCTGTTGACTTTGTTAGGAAAAAACTCTCATATACACTTCTCTTTCCTACTTACATCATGAATAGACTGTCATCTTCAATTTCAGTTTAAGACAGTCACCTTCTCTGAGAGGTCTTTTCTAACTCTCTCTGCCCAGACAGAAATGTACATCCCCATCAGCCTGCCTTCTTGTGTTGCACTGTTCAGTCTCTAAATCACCTGCAACACTTGATTACATTTATCGTTGCTGATTCTAGAGATTAAACTCCTTGTGATGAGGAATATTATTTTTTCCCATCTATATTGCCCAGCACAATGCCTCCCATGCAGTAGGAATTTAATCAATATTCTTGAATGGATGAACGAATATTCCAGGAAAAGATTATCTGAGCAAGTAGAGAGACTAGCCTCCTCAGATAAAATATCCAGTGAAATAACTATCCTTTGGAAAACTGAAGGTAAAACAAGGAGTTGATACACTGGTTCATATGTTTGAATCAGTATCAACTCTCTAGGGCTTGCTATAATTGGACCTTGGAGAGAATACTCTGGATTGGAACAATTAGGGACTTGCAAGCTCTTTGAATCACACTTTCTATTAAAATTATCATGTAGGGAACATGATAAAAAAATAAAACTAAATAGATGAGGTTTCCCCTAGCAAATTGTCAAACGATGTTGCCGATGGCCAGATCATCTCTTTATGAGGCTCCTCTGGGGCACCAGGGAATTACCAATCATCTCCAGCAGGCAGGTCTTAAGGTTTCCATCTATCCAAACTAAAGTACAGAGCCTGTCTGAGAAAATATGCCATCCTCTCTCTCCTCCTTTTAGAAGCTCCACCTCAGTTGCTAGTAACACCTGTATGGAAAAAAGGTGCTTGCACTTTTAATTTTCCACATTAATCATAATTTATTCAGCAAGCACTTGGGATGTCACAAGTACAAGCTTATGACTTCAGGTGGGTAATAAACAGCAGGGACAGATCAACTTTATAAAAAACAAAGACACTATTTTCATGTGGTTCAATTTACCCCTCCCTGTGTGGATGCATTTAACTATACCAGAATCGGCTTTTGCAAAGCACCTGAGGAAGTACTTAAACTTAATTGTACTCTGTGCTCATTACTGGAATAGTTAATCAGTTACAAACTAGGGCAAAGGCGTTTGGGGTTTGCTCCCACTGGAAGACTCTGTACAGGGTCCCATTACCAAGCTGAACCTTATTTTTAACTATATGGAAGTATTATATATTAATGGTAAAAATATGCCTTTCTTGCTAATAGTGATAATCCCACAGAAATAGCATCAAATATTACATCAAATAGTTCCCTTATGTTAAGACTACTTTATAGAGGATCTTATCTGAGCAACTCAACCAAAAAAGTAAGAAAGGGAAGAGGAAAGAATAAACAAGAGGACAGTGAGACAGGAGGCTATGAAATAAATATATGGAATTACTCATC
This sequence comes from Zalophus californianus, assembly GCF_009762305.2. Taxonomy (NCBI): domain Eukaryota; kingdom Metazoa; phylum Chordata; class Mammalia; order Carnivora; family Otariidae; genus Zalophus; species Zalophus californianus. Next base: position 51,056,514 of record NC_045605.1, read on the forward strand.
CACGTACTAGGGTATTAGGAGGTCATGCTATATTTTTTTCCGCCCAGGCCCTGCTGCAACCTGTAGTAAGGAAGAAGACAGGTTGTGGTGTCTCCAGATAAAATTTGAGGTTAGTTTCACTAGTTTTGTAAACTTAGGTTAATAACTTAGCCCTTCTGAACCTTGTTAACTTTCTGTAAAATGGTTATAATAAAGCTCACCCCACACAGGTTGTCACAAACCCTAAATATGATCATGGGAAACTTGTACTGTAAACCTCCAAGATATTATTCTCATCTCTTGTTTAGGTTTGGCAGAGCCGATTTGGATTTGTTTGAGTTAGTCACACTAAGAATGGAGTTCAGTTTTGTCATAGTTGGTTTGATAGGGACACAATCTAAGTGATTAATTCCCATTGTAATACTTCAAACACAGTTAAACCATTTTTTTTGAAATTTTCTCCCTTTACAATTTCATATTAATGAGAAAATAGAAAATACTCCTCCACAGTCAGCAATGATAATTGGACATCTTGTAATTATCTGTCATTATGGGGGCCATAATGAAAGCCTAGTTCTCATTATAGGAACACTATCATATTTGCTGGAGAGCTGGTTGAAGATCTAATAAATACGTGAATTAGGGAACCTTAAACATCCTTTTAGGCACTTAAAAATATATTGACAGGATGTCCAATATTGCAAAATTTTTGAAGCTGGCATACACTTCTTTTTTGGGGGATGCATTTCATGTTTTTTCATAAGTCAAAATTAGTCTCAGACTGGATTTCACTGTATGTTTCTTCTGGCTAGTACACACATTAGCACAAAGGTTTGTCTCTCTTTAAATTGCTAAACATCTGTCTCTTTCAAAGATTTTACATACTCCTGTCAAATGATTCTCCAGTTGACCTATATATTTGTCTTCCTTCATCCAACCTCCAATTATATTTCAAGTCTTCTCCATCATAGTGCTAAGTATAAGATCTATCTTAATAAGTTAGGATTGTTCCAAAAGATTCATGTTAAAATTCTCTCTGTTAGGGCGCCTGGGTGGCTCAGTTGGTTAAGCAACTGCCTTTGGCTCAGGTCATGATCCTGGAGTCCTGGGATCGAGTCCCACATCTGGCTCCCTGCTCAGCAGGGAGTCTGCTTTTCCCTCTGACCCTCCTCCCTCTCATGATCTCTGTCTCTCATTCTCTCTCTCGCAAATAAATAAAAAATCTTTAAAAAAAAATGTTCTCTCTATTAAAATAAGTTTGTATTAATCAGGCTCCCCGCTCAGTGGGGAGCCTGCTTCTCCCTCTGCTTCTCTCTCTCTGTCTCTCATGAATAAATAAATAAAATCTTTTAAAAAAACACTTAAAAATAAAATAGAATAAGTTTGTATTAATATATTAGTATATTAGCATAGTAGGTTGTTTATATATTAGTATTTATAGTATATAGTGTATTAGGTTAACAATACACATAGTTTTCATAGTACTATTTTCCTTTGGGACTTCATAGGACACACAAAATTCTCTGATATGTCATATAGTAAAGAAATAGGCAATTACTTTGAGTAACATAGTATTTCCATCAAGAGTTTTATAATAAAAATAAGAGTTTTATCATAGACACCTTTATGGTGTCATATATACCATTTTTCTCCCTCCTACACATAAAACTGGATCCTGATAAGTGTTTCTCTTAAACCAGAAAATTAGTTTTTAAAAAACACTACATTCCAGGTACCTTCACATATGAACCCTCACAACAACCATGTGGGTTAGACATCATTAAAGAAATAGAGATTTTTACTGATAAAGAAACGAGACTCCAAGAAGGTAAGTGGCATTGCAAAGCTACAAAACTAGCAAACATTGGTCCTGGAATTTAAATTTAGGACTTACTAACTCCAAAGTGCATTGTTTTCCCCAACATTGTTCGAAGGAAAAACTTGACACTGTCATTAGCCCATTAGTAATCAAAAGGGAAGAATTAGGGGGAAAAAACTTGAGGAAAAAATGAATTATCTAGAAATAACAATTGGAATTTGAAATAAACCATTGGCTGTAGAAATACTGCCCTTTTTGAAATGAAAGGAACTAACAATTATTGAGTGTGCATTCAGTCTTTACTCTGTAAAATGGGTATTGACATTCTTACTTTACAGATGAGTAAACTGAGGCTCAGAGGGTTAGGCACCTTCTCTAGGCACTTATCCAGTATGCAGTGGAACAGTTATACTCAGAACTGTATAATATTGGAGGCCCTGTGCCATCTACCATGATGAGCTGTGTTCTTATCAAAATAATAATGCCTCAAATGGCTTCCAATTCTCCTGATTTATGTTAAGTTGTTTCATGACACATTTAAACAGTAGATAAAATGAATGTAAGCTTACATAATATATGTGTTCCCAGTCTAAATCATATTACACATGATAAGGATGAAGGAAAGATTCATGTTGTTGAATCATGAACGCATGAAGTTAGGAGCTGAACTCAGTTGAGGATTCAATACCTAAATATGAGGAAAATCTGTTTGCTTGATGATTGGCAGGTTTGCCTGATTCTTGGCACTGAGATAATATGAACAGGTGTGAAGTAAACAACTCCGGCTTCATCTTAAATTTCTAACATCAAACATTCAGAGCTCCCCTAGAGCTATGAAATCTCCATGCTTCTCTCTACTTACACTCCCAGCCAAGTTCTATGATATGTAATGATCAGCTGTTAAGTGCTAAGATTTCTAAGTATGTAACAGACTATTAAAAGACAACAAGAACTTGAATTCTTAACCCTTTTATGCCGTGGACACCTTTGGATATTTTGAGAAGTTCATGGGCTTTTTCTCAGAGAAGTGTTTGTAAATGTCTTCAAATTCATAATGTGAAATGCACAGACCAATCATTTACATTCTAAAATATTTGTCCAAATATTTTCCTAAAAAGTTATTAATATAGTATTGTTTTCTTCTTTTTAAATTCATTAAATAGCAAGATATGAGCAGGTCCATCCCATAATTTCAAAATAGTGATAATTGCAAATGATATTTCAATATATCTGCAATACCTGTAATGTGATATGAAGGTACCTATTACAATCTGTTAGTTACAAAGTCAGAGGTACTGCTAAAATTATTATTTGTTACATATATTATTTATATTTATATTTGAAGGACATACTACATTTCAGTTTGTGGTAGTAAAAATAAAGATTTTTTTTTTCATGAAAGTTTAAAAACACTCTGAATCTATCCACAGACCACCAGGGATCCAGAGACTCCTGAAGTCTTTGCTGTTTGCCTTGCTATGAAGGTACTTCACATACATTATCTCTAATTCTTATAACATCCTCTGACACTGGAGGATTAAATAACCCTTTTACAGATGAAAATGTTTGATTTCAGAGAAGTAAGTGATGAGCTGGACCAAAGATCTAGTCCTCCCAGTCTACTTTGCCCTCTAGCACAAGTCCAAATTTGCTCTGAGAATTACTCTCTAACTCACATCATTTCATGTGTGAATCCTTCTGTACCTAAAATCCTTAGGCAGTAATCTAAGGGATACTCAAGATGCCAGTTAGAAGGCAATCTGATAATCTCCATGAAAACCTTGTTATATTTGGCTTCAAGTTGAAGACAAGACTTGAATGAAGAAGGCTACATGAAGAAAAGAGGTAAATCCTCTAGGAGAGGTGTGGAGGGGGGCACCTGTGTGGCTCAGTGAGTTAAGCATCTGACTCTTGATTTCGGCTCAGGTCATGATCTCAGAGTCATGGTCTCAGGGTCGTGAGATCAAGCCCCACCTGTAGCAGGCTCTGCACTCAGTGAGGAGTCTGCTAGAGATTCTCTCCCTCTACCACTGCCCCAACTTGTTCTCTCTCTCTCTCTTTCTCTCTCTCTGTCAAATAAATAAATAAATCTTTAAAAAAAAAAAAAGAAAAAGGAAAGGAAAGGTGTGATGTAGTCAGTTTCCAAAAAAGACAAATTAAGTAAATTAGCCCAGTAGCGCTATAACATAATCTAGAGCAGCCTTGATGAGAAAGTAAAACACTATTAAAAAATCACATGAATTCTTAAAGAACATTAATAAGGATTTCCTTTCTCATCATTATTTGAAAGTTAGTTTCAAAAATTATGGCAGTTCCAGAAGATGTTATGTAACTACTCATCTAAAAGCTACTGGGACACTGCAGAATAGTTGGCTGGGGTGTGCCTGGCTCTGGGATAAGATTCTGAATTCTAATCCTAATCCTAAATGTATCATTTATTAGTTTTATTGTATCATTTATTAGTTTTGTTGTTTGAGGAGATCATTTAACTCTTCATGTGCTACCACTTTCTCATCAAGAAAATGAGGAAAATAAGAGCTGTCATGATATTGGTGTTTTATGTGTTTTTGTGTGTGTGCATGAATTGAGTTACATGTAACTTTTCTATTCCACAACCTGACCTTTAAAATGGGGATCATTCGTTTGTACCTCATAGAATTGTTTTAAGGGTTATATAATTATACAGCACTAAAAACACTGACATATAAGGAGAACAATATATGTGGTTTTTGTAAGCGTAGACTTAAATGAATTCTGTGATCTTGAACTTGAGTACGTTATTAGAGCCTCAATTTATTCATTTGCAAGGTGGGGATGCTTTCCAACTCATTTTGATGTCTACATTAAAAACAGGAAGGTCAAATTATGTTGGAATCTATGTTTCTTATTCAAAAACTGGAGCACTAGCTATAACATCATTCTCCAAAACTCAAAAGCCAATTCACCACATGCCACCACATTTGGCTGCATATTTTATATCATAGATACATTGCATTTTATCATTCTGGGAGTTGACTTTTATCAAAACCTCTAATGATCTATGGCATTATTTCTAACAATCTTATACTTTTGTAAGTTACCCTGCTTTCTGGAGATGTTTATCTCAAGTATCCCATGTTTATTATGATTTGTTCCCTTAAGGTTTAAAGTTTTTTTATGATACATTTGTTAATTTTGTCTGTGAACCTCAGCACATGGTCAATGTCAATCTTTTTTTTTAAGATTTTATTTATTTATTTGAGAGAAAGAGACAACGAGAGAGAGAGAGAGAGAGCACGAGCGGGGAGCAGAGGGAGAAGCAGGCTCCCTGTTGAGCAAGGAACCTGATGTAGGACTTGATCCCAGGACTCTGGGGTCATAACCTGAGCTGGAGGCAGATGCTTAACTGACTGAGCTATGCAGGCATCCCAATGTCATTCTTCTGATGAACTGATGGCTTTCCAGATAAGTGCACCTTGGGCCATTATTCCATATCATTCTCACCAATTATAATTAAGGGGAAATGAGAAATTAAAAAGGTCTTAATCACAAGTGCCTTGTTAAGGAAAATCACTTTTATTATGTCTAAAAACATACATTTTCATAGGTAGAAAAAAATGGCTATATTTAATACTTGGTATATAGACAACACCTATCTAATATGTACATTTTTTGATTATTTGGAATTTGCTAACATTTTTGAAAACATTTTTCTCTTCAGTGTACTATGCAGTCCCTTTAAAATCGTATTTATATAGTGCCTCTTCTTTTGCTGCATTTTCACATTTTATAACTTTAAGCTATCAGTTTCCATGAGATAGGGTCCAGTATGATATCATTGGAGAATGCCATCAAAAATACATGACTGCCAGGAACAAGAAAAGGATGTACACACTTGCCACTTTTATTCAACATAGTACTAGAAGTTCTAGCCACAGCAATCAGAAAACAAAAAGAAACAAAAGGCATCCAAATTGGTAAGAAAGAAGTAAAACTTTCACTATTTGCAGATGACATACTATATATAGAAACGCTTAAGACTCCAAGAAAAAAATACCAGAACTAATAAACAAATTCAGTAAAGTCACAGGATACAAAATGAATGTACAGAAATCCATTGCATTTCCATATACCAGTAATGAAGGAGCAAAAGAGAAATTAAGAAAACAATACCATTTACAATTGCATCAAAAATAATGAAATTCCTAGGAATAAACCTAACCAAAGAGGTGAAAGACCTGTTCTCTGAAAACGACAAAACACTGATGAAGGAAATTGAAGACGACACAAAGAAATGGAAAGACATACCATGCTCATGGGCTGGAAGAACGTATATTGTTAAAATGTCTATACTGCCCAAAGCAATCTACACATTCAATGCAATCCCCATCAAAATACCAACAGCATTTTTCACAGAACAAGAACAAACAATCCTAAAATTTGTATGGAACTACAAAAGACCCCAAATAGCCAAAGCAACCTTGAAAAAGAAAAGCAGAGCTGGAGATATCACAAGTCTGAACCTCAAGTTATATTATAAAACTGTACTAATAAAAAATATGATACTGGCACAAAAATAGACACATAGATTAATGGAATAGAATGGAAAGCCAGGAAATTAGCCCACAATTATATGGTCAATTAATCTTTGACAAAGGAGGCAAGACTATGCTATGGGAAAAAGGCAGTCTCTTTAACAAATGTTGGGAAAACTGGACAGCTACGTGCAAAAGAATGAAACTAGACCACATTTTTTACACCATACACAAAAATAAAACTCAAAATGTATTAAGGACCTAAATGAGCCCTGAAACCATAAAAATCCTAGAAGAGAGCAAAGGCAGTAATTTCTCTGACATTGATCATAGTAATATCTTTCTAGATATGTTTCCTGGGGCAAGGGAAACAAAAGCAAAAATAAACTATTGGGACTACATAAAAAACAAACAAACAAACAAACAAACAAAAACTCTACACAGCAAAAGAAACAACCAACAAAGCTAAAAGACAACCTACTGAATGGAAGGAAATATTTGCAAATGACATATCTGATAAAGAGTTAGTATCCAAAATATATAAAGAACTTGTAAACTCAACACCCAAAACCATACAATCCAATTGGGCAGAAGACATGAACAGACATTTCTCCAAAGAAGACATTCAGATGATCAACACACACATGAAAAGGTGCTCAACATCACTCATCATCAGAGAAATGCAAATCAAAACTACAATGAGTTATCACTGCACATCTGCCAGAGTGGCTAAAATCAAAACACAAGAAACAACTGTTGGTGAGGACGTGGAGAAAAAGGTACCCTCGTGCACTGTTTACGGGAATGCAAATTGGTGCAGCCACTGTGGAAGGCAATATGAAGATTCCTCAAAAAATTAAAACTAGAACTACCCTACAATCCAGGAATTACACTACTGGGTATTTACCCAAAGAATACAAAAACACTAATTCCCAGGGACATATGCACCCTATTGCAGCATTATGTACAATAGCCATGATATGGAAGCAGCCCAAGTATCTAGCAAGAGATGAATGGATAAAGAAGATGTGAGATATATATATATATATATATCATGATATATATAATGGTATATTATTTAGCCATAAAAAAGAATGAAATCTTTCCATTTGCAACAACATGGATGGATCTATAGAGTATTAGGCTAAGCAAAACCAGCCAGTTAGAGAAAGACAAATATCATATCATTTCACTCATATGTGGGATTTAAGAAACAAAACAAATGAACAAAGGGAAAAAGAGACAAACCAAAACACAGACTCTTAACTATAAAAAATAGATGGTTACTAGAGGGGAGGTGATGGGGGATGGGTGAAATAGGTGAAGATTAGGAATGCACTTGTCTTGATGAGCACTGAGTAATACATGGAACTGTTGGATCACTATATTGTACACCTGAAGCTAATATAGCACTGCATGTTAACTACACTGGAATTAAAAAAAACAAAACAAAACATGACCACAGATTGATCTGTGAACTGGACCTGGGCATTTGGAGTCTCCTCATCCACTCCCCTGTCCTTGGAATGTGGGTTCCTTTTGCCTTTCCCACTCCCAGAGGCTGTTCCAAGGACATGGCCTTGAGATGGTGATGGGGTGTTGAAAACACCTGCATGATATACATAACTCAGTTAGGGCCTCTTTATAAACTTTTAGGATTTAGTGGGCAGGTGCAGGGATCTATTTATCTCGTTGCTGCCCAAGACAAGCCTTATGTGTATGTTCCCTTTGCTTGTTTAAACTGTCACCTACCAACACTGAGTGGCTTGCCTCTTTCTTGGATCTCTCCATGCCCTCTGAATTCAAGGGCCAGTTTCAGATAAGATTACACCTGGGAAGCTCCTGAGAGAGTTGTGAACAGACGTATAGAGAATAAACACTTAGTCCTAGTTAGTCTACATATGGGTACCTAAAAAGATATCCTTTAGTTCCCTTCTTGCTGTGAAACTCAATTCATTCTTCAAACTGCCACCATGCCTATCTGGAAAGCAAACAAACAGAAGAGCAAACAAAAAATGGCTTAGGCCATTCCTCTGAATTCAATCTCCTTGACACGACATTATAGGACCTTTAAGATTAGGCCAACAATTCCTTTCTAGCCTTAATCTTTCACTCTGCTCCATTGCATCCAGGCATTTCTATCCAGTTATGTCATCTTTCCTAACTTTGTGTTCTTAATCACATAAAGACAATCGATTCTCTTATCTCTCCCAACACCCCAGGCCTAGTAAATAATCACTATTCATCCTTTACCATTAACCAGATGCCATTTTTTCCCTCTGAAATTCATGTTTCTCTCTTTATATGACCTGCATTCTTCACTTATTTGGTATCTGAATTTTCTTTTTGTTTCTGTGATCTTCTTCAGAATCAAGACTTTTCCACTCATATGTGGAATTTAAGAAACAAAACAAATGAGCATAAGGGAAAAAATAGAGATAGTCAAACCAAGAAACAGACTCAACTATTGAGAACAAACTGATGGTTCCCAGAGGAGAGGTGGGTGGGGGTATGGGTTCCATAAGTCATAGATATTAAGGAGTATGTAAGTGCTGAATCATTACATTGTAGTCTTGAAACTAATATTACACTGCATGTTAACTAATTGGAATTTAAATAAAAACTTAAAAAAATAAAAGTCTTAATCTTTCTTGTCCAAAGCATGCCTGTGGTATAGTAGATGCTGAATGGAAGCATAGATCAGTGAATGAATATTCATTAAATAATGAACAAATTAATACTCTTTTTAAAGCCCAGTTGAAATGTAATCTCTGTGAAATCTTTTCAATTTCTCCAGATACAATAAATCACTCCTTTTAGATTTGTATAAGCCTATATAACATACAAGTCAGGTTGCCATTAAATTTTTCACGTATCTATTAAGTTAATATGCTGTGAGTTGTCCTGAAATGGCTATGCCTTATTCATCTATTTGGTCTCAGGTTTGCCCAATGCTAGCCCGTGGCAGATGCTCAGTATTTTTTTTAAACAAATGACTGACTTATGCACTACTCATTTTTTATGTCCATGCATAGTTTATGAAAATGTTTTTTATTGATGTGTAATAAACATACAGCACTATATTAGTTTCAGGTGTACAACACAGTGATTTGACATTTGTATATATTTAAAACGATCACCTCAATAAGATAGTTAACATCCATCACCAAACATAGTTACAGATTGTGTGTGTGTTGGGAATTTTTAAGATTTACTCTCAGCAATTTTCAAATAAGCAATATAGTCTATTAACTATAGTTGCTATGCCATACATTACATCCCCAGGGCCTATTTATAACTAGAACTTTGTGCCCTTTGACTCCCACTACCCATTTTGCCCTGCCCCCTATGTCTGGCAGACACCAATCTGTTCTCTGTAAATATCAGTTTGGTTTATATTTTTTTTATATTAGATTCCACATATAAGTGAGATCATGCAGAATTTGTCTAATTTATTTCACTCACTTAATGCTCTCAAGGTATATCCATGTTTATACAAGTGGCAAGATTTTATTCTTTTGTATGCCTGAATAATATTCCATTGTGTTTGTGTCTATGTGTGTGTGTATCAATAGATATACCACATTTTCTTTATTCATTCATCCATCAATGGGCACTGAAGTTATGTCATATCTTGGCTATTGTAAACAGTGCTGCAGTGAACATGGGTGTGCATGTATCTTTTCAAATTAGTGTTTTTGTTTTCTTTGTATAAATACCCAGAAGTAGGATTACTATATCATATGGTAGTTCTATTTTTAATTTTTTTGAGGAATCTCCATACTCTTTTCCATAGTGGCTGCACCAATGTATATTCTCATCAGCAGAGTACAAGGGTTCTCTTTCTCCACATCCTCACCAGCCTTGCTATTTTTTGTGCTTTTGATAATAGCCATTTGAACAGAGATGAGATGGTATCTCATTGTGGTTTTGATGTGCATTTCCCTGATACTTAGTAATTTTGAACATCTTTTCATGTACCCATTGTCCATCTGTATGTCTTTTTTTGAAAAATGTCTGTTTAGGTATTCTGTTCGTTTTTTCACTGATTGCTCGCTTTTTTGCTATTGAGTTGTATGAATTATTTGTGTATATTTGATATTAACATCTTATCAGATATGATTTGCAAACATTTTCTCCCATTCAGTAGTTTGCATATTCATTTTATTAATGGTTTCCTTTGCTATGTAGAAGTTTTTAGTTTGGATGTAGTCCCACTTGTTTATTTTTGCTTTTGTTTTCTTTGCTTTTGGTGTCAAATCTGGAAAAAAAAAAGATTTCTAAGACCAATGTCAAGGAGCTTACTGCTTATGTTTTCTCCTAGGAGTTTGTGGTTTCAGGTGTTACATTCATGTCTTTAATCCATTTTGAGTTAATTTGTGTGCATTGTGTGAGACAGTTGAGCAGTTTCATTCTTTTTTATGTGGCTGTCCCATTTTCCCAGCACCATTTATTGAAGAAACTGCCCTTTCCCATAATATATTTTTGCCTCTTTTGTTGTAAATTATTGACTCTTTAGGAAGGGCTTTATTTTTGGGCTCTTTATCCTGTTGCATTGACCTATGTGTCTGTTTTTATGCCAATACCATACTGTTTTGATTAGTATAAGTTTGTAATATATTTTGAAATCAGGTAGTATGTAGCCTCCAGTATTGTTCTTCTTTCTCAAGATTGCTTTATCTTTTGGGGGTGGCTTGTGGTTTATTCTCATTCTGTGAAAAATGCCACTGGAATTTTGATAGGGATTGCACTGAATCTATAGATTGCTTTGGGTAATATGGACATTTTCACATTAATTCTTCCTATCCATAAACATGGAATATCCTTCCATTTAGTTGTGTCTTCTTCAATTTCTTTCATCTCTTCTCTGCCTATTCAAATCCTTTCCATGCTTTAAAACTTAGCTCACACTCCATGTAGGGCACTACTACTTCTTACAGACCTATTGATCACTTGCTTTCCTGAATGGCTTCTCTAGCATATTTACAGTCTAGGTGGTGGAATTTGATGCTGGTAGCTCCTCATTTTTTAACTTTCTTAATCTTACTTCTCAACTAAATTGTGAACTTCATATCTTGGTTTCTTTCTCTGTCCTACTATAATCCAGATACATTCTAGTTGCTAGATATACAGAAGGCTATGGAGGGTAGAATGGAGGAGGGAGTAGGGAGAAATGTTGGCAAACAAACAGATATTTATTGATTGAACCTCTACACTCTACAAAAAGAAAATTAGGATGGCATTTGAATTAGCAAAAAGAATCACACTGTACCTGTATTTGATAATGACTAAACTGAGTAATCATAAAATCAATTTATTTTCTGTGCATCTCCTGCGATGCAATATGAGAGTAATAATTTATTGATCTATGGATTAGAAGTACTAAAAATGGTTGTGTGATATCAGCTTTTTCAGCTACTAGAATATTATGCCTGAGATATTACAAGCCTCATTCAGTTGTTTTGGCCCTGAGGTTGCTGCATGAATAGCAATGAAATTCTCCTTTTCTAATGGAATTACCTACCTATAATCATTAACTAGGACAAGAACATGGCTTAACTCTGTCACTAAGTTTGTCTTGGTATGAGCAGGATGCATTTCAGTGGTCCAACTGAAGAGATCAAGAAAATAGCATTTTTAGTGGCACCTGGGTGGCTCAGTCAATTAAGCATCTGCCTTCGGCTCAGGTCATGATCCCAGGGTCCTGGGATCGAGTCCTGCATCGAGTTCTCTGTTCAGTGGGGAGTCTGATTCTCCCCCTGCTTGTTCTCTTTCTCTCTCTCTCTCTGTCAAATAAATAAATAAAATCTTAAAAAAAAGAAAACAGTATTTTTAGGTTCCAAGCTAGAAATGGTTTCCTTAATAATATTTGAAACAGAGCATATATGAAGTTTTTAATTTATCTGAAGTCAGAAGTCATATTTTCCATACCATCCTGTCCTCTTCACTGTTTTAGTAAGATGCCAGAGAGGGGTGTCTGGCAACCTTTCAGCAGCTACCTCCATAAAACTTCATCTACCATCTAACTCACTGCTATTGGTAGAAATACTAGATCCTTGAATAACTGGCCACATTTGTTTGAGTTTAAATCTTCAAGAAATCCCATCCTTTATTTTACTCCTTCACTTGTAAAACACAACTTCCTATCCCCAAATAATTAAGACTTTTTTTTTCCTTTCACTGAAAACAAGTTTTCCTCTTCTTTCCCTGTGGTCCTCCTATTCACCAGACGTATACATATGACTTCCCATATATGACTCCAGCTCTGATTGCTCACCTTGAGTTTCAGATCAATTATCTGCTCAGTGTTTTCTCCAGGGTGTGCTACAGATATGTCAAACAGAAGTTTTCCTCAAAGTCCGGTCATCTTACTGCCCCAAACCTGTCCTCCTGCATTTGCCTTCTCAGCTGGTGATCTAGGGAGCTACTCAAGTCAAAAACCTTGGAAACTCCCTTGATCCTTTCCCTTTCTCATTCCATTTACCCCCTTCTGCATTAGATTTACCCATATGGTCCTGCTTATTTTATCTCATGTCATTTGAATTTCTTCTATAACCTCCATGCTACTATCCTTTCCTTTTTTTTTAAGATTTTATTTATTTATTTGACAGAGAGAGAGATAGCGAGAGAGGGAACACAAGCAGGGGTAGTGGAAGAGGGAGAAGCAGGCTTCCCGCTGAGCAGGCGGCCTGATGTGGGACTCGATCCCAGAACCCTGCCGAAGGCAGACACTTAACGACTGAGCCACCCAGGCACCCCAATATCCATTCCTAATTCAGTCTTAGCATCTCTAAATTAGAATACTGTAATAGCTGCTGGACTGAGCTCTCATGATAAGCAGATGCATAGACAGGGAGTTTTCTCATTCTCCCAGGGCTGAACTGAGGTCAAAGGCAAACCACATCCAAAAGTCAAGGAGTCACCTACAGTTTAGGCCAATTCACCAAGGCCAGCTTTTGGAGAGATGCAAGGGCAAAACCAATTCTATTACAAGACATTGCCATTTCCTCGATTACAAGAAAAGGACTTTGAAGGGAGATGCCATAGGGTAGAAGATGCAAGTTCAAAATGCAAGTTCTGAATTTTGAACTTGCACAAAATGCAGTGTTCCTTGTGAGAGGCTTTCCTCTCCCTATATCCAAGTGAAATGGTCTCTAAGAGAATCAATCATGAGATTGAGGATGTCCACAACCAGCACACTGATTTCACAGGTCCAGGGTGGGTCCCTGCTTTGTCTGTGTTTGCTCATCTGAGATGGGTGAATGTGCAGAGAATGTGAAAAATGGGCCCAGGGTAGAGAGAGATGGCTTCAGTGAAGCATGCTGAACAACCCCCATTTGATCTGATAAAGACAAAGGAGAGGTGAGTTTCTCTTGGTTGTAGGTGACACTGAACAAAAGGCATTGTCTCCAAGCTGAGGCAACCCCAGAAGCAAGAGGCTGAAGCATGCACTGTGGGTTGGGATACTAGGATGTGAACAGTGAATCCCCCAAGAAATGCACTATGCCCTGCATAGGACACACAGGCTCTTTTAAAAATCTCACACATGCGTTCCTCAGAAGAGACAAATATGTTCACTTACCAAAGAGAGTAAAACTCTCAGCTTTGTCTTAGAAGCAGATACCATAAACCCAGTGAAGTGCTTCTGCCTTCCCTCTGCTGCTCTCCTGGCCCCATCAGTCCTTCTTCCGATTACAGTTATTGCCTTTAGTTCAACTATATTTTATGCACATTAAGTAAATTGTATTTTCTTTTTCTTTAAAATAGTTGGAATCATAATATATATGCTAGCTGACTCATGGTTTGTTTATTTATTTATTTGACAGAGAGAGAGAGCACAAGCAGGGGAAGTGGCAGGCAAAGGGAGAGGGAGTAGCAGGTTCCCGGTTGAGCAGGGAACCTGAAGTGGGGCTCAATCCCAGGACCTTGGGATCATGACCTGAGCCGAAGGCAGACACTCAACGACTGAGCCACCCAGGCACCCCACTAGCTCATGTTTTAATTTATAGAGGAACATATATGCATATGGAGCAAAATCTTTAGAACAATACAAATGGTTATAAAGTGAAAAAAGTCTCCCCTCTATTTAGTTCTTTCTTTAATGATTAACATTATAGTTTAAATTAACATTGTCCAGTTATTGATGTTCCAACTTAAAAAGTTCACATTTACCCTCAATTCTGTCCTTTCTCTTTTCTTCCAGCTTATTCTTAAAATCTTAGGATGATATGATGTTTATATTCCATTCTATAATTGTTAGGTTTTATTTGCATAGTTATACATTAATTCTAAATTTTTTAAAAAATCAATAAATGTTTCTTTTTGTTTTCCTTTTCAGCTCTGTTAGGACTTTCTTCTCTTTGTTCTTGCTGTAGTAACATTTTCTGGTGGTCAGAAAAATGCTACTATAGATGGAAAGACAAAGTCGGTGCTTGGTTGCTATTTCAAACAAGAAGTCCTATACATTTACTAATTGGACAGAGGAGGAAATCTTCCCTCTCCTATTACATTAATGATGATAATAAGTTTGCAAGCCAATCTCACTTTCCAAATGAAGTAGTTGATTGTTTCAAGTGAAAGAGAATAAAGAATGTTAAAATAGGCAAATTGAAAAAAAAGAAGTTTATGTTTTAAATTCCTTTTGAAAAAAAATTAAACTGTGTCTGGGAAGATTGTTTCCAAAGTGCTTTAGAGTAGGAATTACTTTTTATTTGCTTACAGTCTTTGTTCTCCTGTCCCCTTGAAATGGACTGAACCATACCCCTTTTGGAAAAATGAAGAGTCAGGCTTTTCCTGCTATAGAAACTTCTCTGTTTGCCTGCACTTTGCAAAGAATAATGACATTTAGCTAACATGCTGTAAATGAACTGTAGCCGCAAGCCTCCTCAGCTAGGATTCATCATTTGGCTAGTGAATATTCAAGGCATGGCCAGGAAAGGTGGAAGCCTCTGGGGTGGTGGCGTAGGTTTCTCATAATTTAAAATGGGATGGATATAAGCAAACCGATTTCTTTGGACCTTTATAGCTTCAGAGTGAATTATTTGTCCATAAAACAGAGAACCTGCTGTGTGATATTTGTAAACAGCAATTTTGTTCATAAAAACAACATAAACCTTTTATGTGCCTGATGCCCATTTGCTAACTGCTTTTTGTTGACTGTGTCTCACATACCAATGGTTGTTAGGACAGAAAAGATATGTTCTATGCAAATATCGTTTCCCACCAGTTGCTATGATTAGTCAAATAGGGCCATCTATCTGATAAAATTACATCTCATGCAAATTCATGGTGGCTGTTTTACAGCTGTCTCTGGTGCTGCTCTTCCTGCTTCTGCCACATGGCATGTATTACCCTCTGGTGTGTGCCATTCCTGTGTTTTGTATAATACACATGGTAAGCCTAGGGACTTACTAATACTTCCCTTTCGTCTTAGTGTCTTCTAGTCAATGGTATCGGCAGGGGTCCATCCAGAGAGGAAGTAGCATTTCCTCTCTAGTCTGGAGATTCAATTGCAGCTCTGTTTCACGTCATGGAATTTAAGGGGGAAAGAGAGGCTCTGAGCCTCAGATCTTACCAACATTTGATTGCAATCACTATAATGAGAATTATTGAACCAGTAAGGTAGTAGATTAACTGTGTACATCTGGCCTGCTCATCTGTTTCTGGAGATGGGGCCTCAGATGGGACCTCAAGATGGAGTTCTATGTTGGCCTCAGTAGCTGAAGTCTGCTTTGCTTTTAATTTTGTTTGGTGGACCCACTCCTGTTTTCATTAGACAAAAGCCTTCTTCTAATAGCTGCATTAGTCGAAACAGCACAGGATTTGGATTACAGATCTGCCATTTTCTAGTGCACTAGCTACTTAATCATTCTGAGCCCATACCCCTCAACCTTTATTGACCTGACCAAACTTACATTGTTTCTGAGCTGTTTTGAATACAGCTTAGCTGTTCTCTCTTTCCAGGAAGTCTTCCCTGATCCTGAAAGAGCAAATCAGCAGTCTCTCTTTTATGATCCTTTAAAATTGATTGCATATGCTTACTGTAGTCTCAAGTATTCTGCACCATCCTGTATCTGCCAGTTAGCTTTGTCTTGCTAGTACCCCGGGCCCTTTAAAATAAGGAACTATGCCCAGATCATTATTTTATCTCTTTATGCTATAGAATGCCTAAAACTTTTTGGTGATTAATGAAGAATTGTTAATAAGTGCATAATCAATGTAAATATATATTAACACACTCAGGTTGCAGGAAATGACTAATTTCTATGTTTCTCTCCTATATACAATTATACAAGGAGTTATTTTCACATTTTAGGGTTGCCTGGAAGTCTAATCTCAGTTATTCAAGGATAAAGGGAGGATCAAGAAATCCTTCCCTGGGAACATACAGAAAATCCTGGGTTCTCACAGTTCAGAAAAGCCAAAGTGCCCACTGATGTTAAATTTATTATAGATGCTGGCATTTGGGCTTATTCTCTCACATGGGCTATTGAAAGTTGTGCTGTTTTCCTCTTCCTATGCTGGACATGGATACCTACTGAGTGCTAGTCTCTAAAACATCCATGGAGTTGATTGACCTCAAGTTTCAACTTCCCTTGGGGTGCTGTATGCCAGTGATGCCCAGAGAGCACCTCTAAAATCACATAATACTCAGTGTTCCCAGGTAATGGGGAGACAACCTTCTACCCACTGGTGTGTGGCAATTTTGTCCTTTCCAAATTGCCAGGCAACATACCCAGCTAAACAAAGGCCTGGGCCATGTAAGGCACAGGGAGTGATGACCTTTAGAGTGCACTAAGAAAAACAAGATATTAAACTATATTCCAACCTCTCCTTGATGAAAGAACCCAGAGAGTCACTAGGGCAAATGGGGGAAATGAGGGAAAACTTTATCTTTCTTATTCCCACAGCAACTAGAACAAGACAGAAAGTACTTTGAAAAAATTATCTTACCATGACTGAATGAACTAATTTATGAACTAATGAAATTTAATGCCCCAAGTTATACAGTTATCATGGTGATTACACGTGATAGGCATCCTCTGCTCTCACCTTTTTGACGTGTCTCAGTGCACAGCGTTCTGAATGTGCATGATACGTGTGTGACCATGCTGCATCCCTTGCCCCACTGTGTTTGTGTGCATTGTACCAGATGTTTGCCATGTTAATCAAACTCCAGTTAATGACTTCAAGTCCCCTGAAGCTTAAAGTTCTCCCCAGAAATGTTTCAATCACTTGCTACCTGCATTTCTCTAAGCTGCTAGGGTATCCCTTTTAGAGCATTAATATTGTAATGTATTAGTGACATTCTGGAAGCTATCATCCATAGGAGCAGTGGTGGACAGTATAGTAGATTATTGACAGATTGGGCTTTGGCTTCATGTAGACCTGATCCTCATCCCAACTTTATCACCCTCTAGAGTTGTAACATTGGTGACCCACCAGCCCCTCTTTTGCTATTGCTCATTAAGTAATTTAAGAAATGTGTATTGAGTGACTCTCTAGTAGGTATGGTTCTGGGCTAGAATGAGGCTGACTTTGAGAATGCAGAGCAAGAAAGACCTCACAGCCTGAATCACTAAGGAAAGTTTTCTTGGGGTGGCAATCTTTGATCTGAGTCTTGAGGAGTAGGCTATAAAGAGGTTTTGGAAGAGTCTTCAAGACACAGTAAAAAACAAATACAGACTGCAGGATTGCGGTGGATGTGGGTGTCTCAGAGTAGTGGGGACTGGCTGAAGATGAGAAGGAAAAGGTCCATAAGAACCAGAAAATTAATGCCAGGGAGGATGAGCTTTATTCTAAGCAAAAAGTAAAGCTCTTAAAAGAGGCACAATGGCATTTTCTGATTTCAAAGCAATATGCTTTGACATTGTTCTGGGGGCCTGCAACCCTGCCTTTTCTTCAGTGTGAAAGGGAATGACAATGGCAGTAGATATGTAGCTTTTGATAGAGCAGCAGGGACTGAGTCTGTTAGAACCAAGAGTCATGGGTGGCTAGACAGAAATTAGGAACTAGAGCCCTGCCCTTTAGGAGGTTATGATTGGTTGTAAAGTTGGAAGGTATCTGAAAGATACAATTTCTATATCCCCTAATTAAATATAATTTGAAACAAAGAAAAATTATGTTATGTGCCCACTATATATCAGGCATTATAGGTACTTTATATTTATTTTATCCCTTCATCCCCAACCATTCTAGAGTGTTTATGTAATGTTGTCTTAAAACAAAAACCCAGATGATAGATAGCATGAAGACTAAAAAATTGGGACTCGCCCCGGACCACATAGACTGGAGGTGAATACAGGCCTGTCTGGATCCAACACCCATTCTTTTTCCCTCCACCACTTAGTAACAAAGGGTATGAACCAGCCAGGGAAATACCCTTGTGATCCTGTCACTGGGAATTCCATTGATCTTAGGGAAGAAGGATAAAATAGTGTGACAGAGAGTGAAAGATGAGGAGGACACATGCCCCTGGAGAGGTAAAAACTGTCACTGCAGCAACTCTTCAGAAGACATTGCCACTGCAGCAGATGCTTCCTGGCAGGTGTCACTGCACAGGCTTACCAAGGAAAGACAAAGGGGATGACTGGTTTTGACGGGAGCCAAGTGGTAGACCAAGTACCTTGCTACAGCAGTCTACGTGTTGGTTCTGAAGTGCACACAATTCAATAGACAGTTCTCATTAACTAGAAAAAGAAAACACTCAGAGGGTATCCAAGCAATGACTCAAAATAAAATTTCTTAGTGTTTAAGAAAAACCACATTAACCATCTTAACTCATTTCTTGGTAAAATAGGACATAAATCCATCACAATTAAATAATCTTCCTTCAAGTTTGATTGGATTATAGAGTTGTATGGAAGGCTGCAGTGTGGGAAATTATATAACAGGGAGTTATTTTTATTTTTACTTTCAAAGGACACTCTTTTCCCAGTTCCTACCAGATATTTTCTCTGTGGTTTTCCTAAATGCTTTCTAACTGGCCCTTTACTATTAAGAGGCATAATTTGTCATGTGAGAGATTCTGTCATTTTTCATTCTTATCTGGTATCATTTGGGGCTCACATCTGACGTGGATACAATGTCCCTTTTCAGTAATGCAGCCGAGATATGGCTGAGCCTGCCGTGACAGGGTCATTTCTCTTGATTGCTAGCAGACTGGATAAACAGAAAAGCAAGAGGTACTTTAGCTAGCCTTAATTAGGGCCTGTAGTGCATATGTTCAGTTCCAGATGAGACAACCTGATGAGAAAAGCAGCAGGAAATCATTAGAAAACAAGTAAATAAGGCACTGTTAAAGATTGGGGGGTGGTGTAGGAAAACAACTTGGAAAACAGATTACCTTTGTTTTCAAGTTGGGAAGAAAGAGGCAAACAATCATTCTGAAGAATTTGTGAACCTTATCTGCACAGTTTCTAGCAGCTACTTCTCACTTCCTATTTTTATTTACAAGTAAAAAATGGTGTAGAATTAGTATTTTTTTCTTGTTCAAAATGTAACATATCATGACAGTGTTTAATTTGTAAATTTGGATGCCCTATAAAATAATTGTAACTACCATTTACTGAGTACTTAGCATGGACCACACAGTATTTCAGAGTCAGGATTTTACAAGTTTCACATGAAGTTCTCATACATACGTTGTAAGGGATCGATATTATAATGCCATTATGTGGTTCAAGAAACCGAGACTTACAACAGTTGAGTACCTTGCCCAAAGTCACCAGCTAATAGGTCACAGAACACAGGATTGAGCATAAGTCTTGTGTGCTTTGGTTACTCAGGACTGCAGAGACATCGGAGGGAAAAAATTGCAGTTACTCAGCCTGTGGGCACCTCCATCATTCATAGACAATTCATCCTTTAAATATTTCTCTTCTAATTAATTATTCCTTTCCTATAAGAATTTGCAAAAGGCACTGACAAGAGGTATTTAGCAAACATGTCACATATAACAGTTACTAAATATAAATAATTGAACAAGTACCACAAAACTTCCAGAGTTTTAATGTACTATAATATCATTGCCAGTTTTCCCCACTGAGCAGGCCTCTCAAAAAAACGGGACAGTTTGGGAAAAGTCTGGACTTGGAATTGGAGTGGGGATCCTTGTTGTCATACTGGACATACTCTATGGCTTCTGCCCCTCTATTTACCCAACACTAGATTTCAGGTTCTTTTACTCAAAAGTGTTAGGAAAATCCTATGAGTTAGCTCATCATAATTAAAATAATGCAAACAGCAGATTACACAAAGCACTGAGGCCATATATATAGTGTTTCTCCTTTTTCTTCTTTTTATGGACTGATGAGCAAGCCCATGGTCCATGTGGCTATTTAATTTTTCAAGTTCCAGTGAATAATTTAGACATAACTTCCCAATATGTAACATAATGGGAATTGACACTATGATATATTTCCCAGTTGTGTTTGTAATAACTTTGGATGACACTGGAGATTGGTGAATTTTTCTTCATGTGATTCACTTGAGTGTTTTAAATGCCTGGATGTATAGTCATCATAGTAAACATTACTATTCTATTTTTTTCTTTAAAATTACATATTGGAGGGGCGCCTGGATGTCTCAGTCGTTAAGCGTTTGCCTTCAGCTCAGGTCATGATCCCAGAGTCCTGGGATCGAGCCCCGCATCAGGCTCCCTGCTCTGCGGGAAGCCTGCTTCTCCCTCTCCCACTCCCCCTGCTTGTGTTCCCTCTCTCGCTGTGTTTCTCTCTGTCAAATAAATAAATAAAAATCTTTAAAAAATAAAAATAAAATTACATATTGGAGCCATTTTCTTTCAAGGAGACTACCTTTCCTGATGTATAATTTAGGTAATTATTTGATATAATAATACTTATTTGTGTTATATTTTTAGAACAGGAAACATTTACTCTCCATACAGGACAATCCAGATTCCCCAATCCAGGGAAATTCTGTCTCTGTCCTGATAGTTTGAAACTCAGAATGTACATCACTGGTCCACTGGAAATATGAGTTAGTGTGTATATTCCTGGGGTATGTAGTATCATAAGTTCTAATTGCCTTTTCATTATCATTCCCCTTAGGTTAGGAATTCTTGGTCACTGATTTAGGGCATATGCCACAGCCTAGAGGACATTACACCATGCCTACAAGGTGTTGTCTCCTAGGTCTGTAATTCAGTCTTCAAAAGGCATTTTATAACTCTACTAAACCATCTGGTTTAAGGTGTTTGTGAACATGGTAAGACAAGTGGATCCTATGAGAATGAGCTTATTGCCACATTTTGTTCCCTATAAAATGAGTTGCATGGTCAAGAGCAATGCTGTATGGATTATCATGACAGTAAATTAGACATCCTATAAATCAAAATAGATGGTTATTTTAGCAAACACAGTGGTAGGGAAGGTAAGTCTGTATCCAACTTAAGCATCTTCCAGTGAGAATAAAGCTCTTCTTCCTTGTTGGAAGTGAGCTTATCTAACCAACTTGATGCCATGTGGCTGATCCCACCAGGAGTGATGGCATATGGGGGAGAGGGTTCTCAGTTTTGGTCTCTGCTGTTGATTCATTGGGCAATCAGCAGTAGCTGTAACCAGATCATAATTTGTGAGTGAAAATCCATCTTGCTGAGGCTGTGCATAACCTCTATTCTTGCTGCCATGAGCACATTTTGTTATGAACCTACTGGAAAAAAGTACTAAAGTAGTTGGGCAAAGAGCATAACTAATGATTACAGGCCTAATGTCCACCCAGTTATTAAGATACTCCTCTCCTAAGGCTGTCTTTGGTGAACATTCATATGCAACACACATATTTTCATAGTCTGTGTCCATTCAGAGAAGTCTGTTTACATAGCTCTGCCTTCTTTTCCCCACTTTCCTAATCATGTCCTTCCAAGCTCTGACCATCCAGCCAAACTATTAGCCCCTGATTTTACACACACACACCCCTCTGGCGAAGTAACCAAGTTTCTGCTTGAATTTCTGCCCATTGGAAGAAATTTGTCTACAATTAGCCCATGATTTTAAACACACACACACACACACACACACACACACACACACACACACACACACACACACACCTTCTACCTCAATTCTGTCTCCAAAGGATCTTTTCCTACATATGTTGTTCCAGTTTCTGTTTATATAAATTGTCAGTCATACATTTAATCATGACATGTTTCATGCCTTATTAGGGGTCAAACTTTGCACCTCACTATCGGGAGCCCATGTGGTCTTGAGACTGATTTTAGGTTTACAAGCAATGAGGAGTGTTGGTGATATGTCTTGAAAAGGATCAGCAACACCTCGCTAGCTGAGGACCTCAAGGGAAGCCATTTACAGGTTCTTGAAGCAAGAGCTGACTAACCCCCTCAGACAGTAGAAGAGCTGCTTCTACGACAAATGACACTCAATGGAATTTAATGTTCTCTGTTCCCAGGTTTATGAAAATCTGCCCATATGTCTCCATCCCAATTTTCAGTTATAATTCTTCCTAATTAACAGCCAAACTTTAATAAAATACATTCTGAGGATTTGGAAGTTCAATTTGCATTGCAATTTAGCTGCCTAGAAGATGAGACTTAGTTTGGTTTTCAAAAATCTTTGTTCTGCAGCTATGGGATATAAGGGTCTATTTTAGGGCTCTCACAGAAGTTTTTATATTCCTTACATGAACTTTTAGCTGGAAATTTAAAGCCTTGAGGTCATCACTTTCCCCCCAAGTTCTCTAAAAAGCACTTAGAAGTAATCAATCCACTCAATTATCTTATTTACTTTTACTAACATGTTTTATGGCCTCAAATACTTGGTGACACAAAGAGTTGCCTTCTCTATGCAATTTATTACTGGGGTCTACAGGAGCTATTTTTAAACAACTGTATTGCCACAGTTACTGCTAGTGTCCCACTTATCACTGGAAAGAGTTTTAATGTCCTTAATCAGATCAGGGAACCAACTCCAGAGAATCCAGAACCAATTCAGGTATTTCATCATTGAAGTTCCATTTCTCTGAGATCACTTTCAGTATCAAATTCTGTATCATTCAAGGTTGTCAGAAAAGCAGAACCACTAGGATGTTTTTAATTAGATGGACAAATGGATGTGTATATGTATATGTGTGTGTGTGTATGTGTTTGTATATACTTACACATTTATATCCATATTTATATCTATGTATATACATAAGCACACATGTATGTGTTTGTATAAATATACATATATGCATACATATATGTACATACATTTACATAAATGCTAATACATATAAAGATTTATTATAAATATTTGACATAAGGCACCTGTGGGAGATAGTCATACAATCTATGCAAAACTCTTGTTTATGTTTAGTGCTGATACCTGAGAACAGAATTACGTGATGTGGCAGAAATAAGAACAGTTGAAATCTTTAGGTTAAACTGGAACCTGCAAGGATGAACTGAAACTTTTGGGTCTCTTACCCACCTCCAAAGTTCCAATTTAAATATTGGGGGTATCCTCCCAAAGATGATAGTTGGTTGCTCTTCATCACAGAGTAAAATATGCCCCAGACCAAGGAGTCAGAGAAAATGGAGGAAACTTAGCAGGGAATCAAGATTCTTTGGGCCTCACTATTGTCCCACATCACCAAGATAAACCTGCTCGCATATAAATCTTAGGTGTGGGAGCTGTCACAGGACTTCATGCCCTACACTGACTTTCTGAGTATAAAAATAAGACAATTGCTGCTTCATTTCTGCCTTCCAGCTCTCAGGCAAAATGTGTTGCATACCAAACTAAGCAGGAACCATGGATGGAGGGTAATTCTAGGAAATGTAGTTCCAGATTAGCCTAAAATGACATGATACAAATGCTTCAAGTCATAGTTAATACCAAAATCCACTCTACAACCATTATTAAATATAGTTATATTGATATTCCAAAGATTCTAACTCAATTATAGGAATTGAAAAGCTGTACTTTTACAAATATCCCTGATTATCTTGATGCCAAGCTGGATTTGGGATCCAGTGCCACAGAGGATGACCTCCTTGAGAATGGATACCAAATAGTGCTGGCCATTGCTATGTTCTTAGTACTTAATATTTTGCTTGGATACATAAACACTCTAAAGAATGAAAAAGAAAATGCATGAATAAATATATTATAAATGTTAATCATTTCTAGTGCTGAGAATTTTGTGTCCAATCAGCCAATTTCCTTAACCACTTCTCTTTGTAAGGAATTTGGCTGTGTTAAGGGGTTAGTGTATTTTTTTTCTTTTTTTAAATTGTGATATAATTGACATATAACACTATATAAGTTTAAGGTGTGCAATGTATTGATTTGATGCATTTATGTATTGTAATATGATTGCCACAGTAGCATTATCTAACACCTCTGTCACATAATTGTCACTTTTTTTTGTGATGAGGACAATTAAGATCTAATCTGTTAGCAACTTAGAAGGTTATAATATAGTATTATTGACAATGATCACTGTGATCTACATTAGATTTTCAGAACTTATTTATCTACTACTTATAAGTTTGTCAGGAGTCTATTATTTTTTAAGTAAGTATATAAAACAAACACGAAAATCTTCCACATGGTGTGCAGAGTTCCAGAATTGGCAATAGAAGGTCCAGGGTTTACTGCAGTATAATCCCCACTATGCATTTGTCCCCAGAAAAGGATATTTATCACTCCTAGAGAAAGAGCTTGGTATCATGTGGCAGAATAAGGGTTTAAAGTTGCATAGACCTGCATCTGTATGGCAACTCTCTCACCTATTGGCTATTGGCCTGAGTGAGTTATTATTTTCTGAGCTCTCCTTTGCTTATGTGAGAGTGACATGAAAGTCATTTTATGTTTTTATCTCCAAGGGTTATTGCGAAGAGTACAGAAAACAATGTATAAGGAAACTCAGCAGTTATGGCACTTTGTGGGAACTGAGCAGATGTTGGTTACCTTTCTGCTTTCACAGTGATTGGATTCTTATTTTTTTTTATTATGTTATGTTAGTCACCATACAGTACTTCATTAGTTTTTGATGTAGTGTTCCATGATTGATTATTTGCATATAACACCCGGTGCTCATTACAATACGTGCCCTCCTTAATACCCATCACCAGGCTAACCCATACCCCCACCCCCTCCCCTCTGAAACCCTCAGTTTGTTTCCCAGAGTCCATAGGCTCTCATGGTTCATCTCCCCCTCTGATTTTCCCCCCTTCAGTTTTCCCTTTCTTCTCCTAAAGTCCTCCATGCTATTATGTTCCACATACGAGTGAAACCATATGATAATTGTCTTTCTCTGCTTGACTTATTTCACTTAGCATAATCCCCTCCAGTTCCAACCATGTCAATGCAAATGGTGGGTATTTATCCTTTCTGATGGCTGAATAATATTCCATTGTATATATGAACCACATCTTCTTTATTCATTCATCTGTTGAAGGGCATCTTGCTCCTTCCACAGTTTGGCTATTGTGGACATTGCTGCTATGAGCATTGGGGTGCATGTGCCCCTTCTTTTCACTACATCTGTATCTTTGGGGTAAATACCCTATGACCCAGCAATTGAATTCTTAATAATTCACATGATTGTTTAACAACAAATGGTGCTGTATGAGCACATGACTGAAAGAGTACATAATGGCATAAAAATGCAAACAGTGATTGTGGTCAGGCTTGTTCCTGGGATTTGTTTTATATTTCTGAAAATATGATGATGTAAATAAAGTACAGACTGTGGAGTGAGAGAAAATTGGTATAAATCCCAGTTCTGCCAACTGCTTACTATATGGTCTTTCTTTTAATTTTTATATTACTTTATTATGTTATGTTAGTCACCATACAGTATATCATTAGTTTTTGATGTAGTGTTCCATGATCATTGTTTTCATATAACACCCAGGTCTTGACTAAGATACTTACCTTCTTTTAAGTCTTATCCTATAGTTAACCTGGTTTAATAACATGATGCATACAGTATTATGTTAAGAATTAAATGAATTAGGATGCAAAGCATCCATTGAGCACATGGCACATAGTGGGCACTGTTGTATTTTCCTATTTTTAAACTTGTATACCTCTGTAACATTAAAGAGCTAGCAACTTAATAATTGCTCTTAAAATTGATAAGCCATGGATTAGGTATTGAGTCTTCACTCACAAAGAAATATGTAGACAATTAATAATGACAGATAGGTTCAAGTGTATTATCTGAAAATTGATGTCTCCAAACTCTTAACATTAAATAAAGACCATTGCCATCTGTGCATAAGACACTTTATTGGAGGATAAACTGGTAAATCAGCCGGTACTGTAAGAGACATGGAGGCTGAGTATGGCAACATGGTATAAGCAAACTTTGTAAACAGAAACTAAAGCTACATTAATCTTAGTTAATGAAAAAATGTGAAAAGTGACAAGCAATGGGAAAAGTGATAAGATCCAAGTATGCATGGTTTAAACATGGCATCATCATTAATTATGTATACGTTTATTGATGACTATAGTTCCAATCTTAAGGAATTGAAATGTGATGAACCTATGGTCTTTCCCCTTATGGAGATTACAGTATCATAGGAATAATCAAATGTGGATTAAAAATATTTATAATTTAAGGGGCGCCTGGGTGGCTCAGTCGTTAAGCGTCTGCCTTCGGCTCAGGTCATGATCTCAGGGTCCTGGGATCGAGCCCCTCATTGGGCTCCCTGCTCAGCAGGAAGCCTGCTTTTCCCTCTCCCATTCCCCCTGCCTGTGTTCCCACTCTTGCTATGTCTCTCTCTGTCAAATAAATAAATAAAATCTTTAAAAATATATATATATTTATAATTTAAGATGAAAAGAGAAAAATTCTCCAAGGAGGATTCAGATAAAGAAACTTAAAAGAAGGCAAAAAGCATTTCTTGTTTAGGGTCATTGGCAGTTTTTTGTTTTGTTTTTGTTTTTGTTTTCCTATCATGCCGTTTGAGGGATGTCTTAAAGGAGGAGGTGATATTTGAATCAAGTCTGAAAAAAGATTGAAGAGGTTTTTGGTATTTGGAGAGTAGAATAAGAGAATGAGGGGTAGCTAAATGGTAAAAGTGGGGAGGATACATTTTAGGTTGAAGCATAAAAGTTGAATTGTTTGGTACAGAAGTTAACTTGAACTATATGCATTGTCATTTTGATGGTCAAAAATCATCTAATTTTGGCAATTTTATATGATTTAACCTAGTATGAAATATATTAAGTGTCTCTGCCGAGAAGGTGTGTGACACAGGTATGAAGACTTATCTGTTGGAAGACCACCTGTGGCTCTTCTGCATGTACATGCTCCCAAGAGAGGGTAAAAAGCTACCAAAAACATGGGCTTCAGAGTCAGACACACAGAGAAGTGAATCCTGATTCTGTCATTTACCTTGGTCAAATCACTGAAACCTCCTAAACTTGGTTTATTCAATTGCAAAATGAAAATCATAGTACTGTCTTCAGTTTGTGGAGAGTAAATTAGACAATCATAGATACAATTTCTATCATGGGATAGATCTTTAGAAAATGTTAACTGTGGCATTGCAGAACTTTGATCTTAATCAGAAAATTTTTGACAAATTGAACAAATCTCCAAGACAATATCTGTAATGCCTTCTCTTGCTCATTTCTTTTCTTCTCATCCCAACCCCCTCGCCCCCCAGACCTGATGCATCCTCAACAGTAGGCTCTCCCCTTGCAAGCTGTTTAGGGATTTCAAGTGCCCGTGAGCCCAGCTGCTCACATATGTTTGAGTTGCTTCTTTTCTACTTAATCTTCTTGCCAGGAAATTAACAAGTTCAACTTCTTCCTTAAGTTGCCAAGCATTTTGCACTTGGAATTTACTGTTACAAAAGGTGCGTGGCTAATTGTTGATTGTTTCTTTGGTGCTGTCATTATTTATGCAATTATTTGTAATACACACATTAACAATTTATTTTCTGGGTCAATTGTAGAAATAACTCATGAAGGTAAACAGGAATCTCCTGAGATTTTTATAACGTTTTTCTTCCAAGTTGTGCAATTATGTAGTACAAATGGGTTACTGTTTGGGGAAGAAACAGATGCCTACCCTCATTGCAACACAGTCTAGAAAATTTAACTTAGGTGTTTATCATATTACTTTATTGTTAATAAGCCCTTACATATGCATACAATTTTTCAGTATAAAAAAGGCTTTCTTGTGCATTACCTCATTTGAGGTATCAAATTGAAAGTACAATTGAAAGGTGAGGAGAACAGATTATCATAGTTCCATGTAGCATATAGATAAACTGGGACTCCTAAACATTAAATTGTTCAAGGCAACATCACTGGTAAGCAATTGAACCTTTATTGTATTCTTTCACATGGAATATTCTTTCCTCACGTCCCCAATTTTTGCTATACATACATGTAGATATGTCTATACACATAAATATATAATGCATAGACTACAAGATTCCAGTCTCAGAGTATTTTATTTTTTTAAGATTTATTTATTTATTTGAGAAAGAGTGAGAGAGAATTTATTTGAGAGAGAGTGAGTGAGAGAGAGAGTATTTATTTGAAAGAGAGTGAGAGAGAGAGAGAGAGTATGAGCCGGGTGAGGGACAGAGAGAGGAGCAGACTCCCCGCTGAGCAGGGAGCCCGATGTAGGACTCGATCCCAGGATCCTGGGATCATGACCCAAGCCGAAGACAGACGCTTAACCGACTGAGCCACCCAGGCATCCCTCAAAGTATTTTATTTTATTGTGTCATTCTGCCTCAGTTTAGGCAGGGTGTCTCTCAACAGGAAATACATAGCTGCCATGTCAATGCATTGATTACTCATGTTCATAAGCAGTGCTCAACCTTTTCAGTTTGGCTACTTTTTACTTTTTAACTTTCACAGCTTAACAAAACTAGATAATCGACACTATAAATCACCAGCAATTTTAAATATTTTAGACGTAATTTAGTGCATTACATAAATGTCTAAGCCACTGCCTCACTTTTTTTTTACATAAAGTGGGGTTTCTTTTCAAAGGAGGTATTCTAGTTTCACTTACTTCATTCTTGAACAAAGTAGTTGTGTTATTTTATCTCCCTATTCTTTCAACCAGGGATTGAGTTAATAGTTGTGTAACCTTCTGGATTCTTCCTGTTCCTTAATTGTAATAAAAGGATACTTGCTCACCTCCGAATGATATGCTGATATCCACCCGAAACATGTTCCTGCCTCTATATATCTTCTCTCTTAGCTGTCTACAACAATGGCTAGCAGTCTTATAAAGGGACAAGAAAAACTTAGGAATGTGATATGGTTTCTCTTAGAGGTACCCAATAAATTGCCTATTTGTAAAAATTATAAACTTTTAATGGAGGAATCTATTTATTTTCTTCTTTACACCCTCACAGCCCTTTGGAGTAGGGCTTTCCTTTGTCTTGCCAGGCTAGTTCACATCAATGCTGTAATGATGGGACAGAGTATTGCTATTCTTACTGAGCAGAGGCTGAGAGATTCATGGGTCACCTCTTATTACTGGAGCTGGTTATGTTGCCTTACAAGGACTTGGCTATACTCGTCTTCACTCATTCTGTACATCCAGAGACTCTAGCTTTCTTATACTTCCTCTTCCCCTGAGGTAAACATACTTAAGAAAATGATTGGTGTATGACCACACTATTGCTCATCAATTTTTCCACTTGCAAATAGGTTGGTTCAGTAGTCTGCCAATGCTTGTCCTGCTGCTGATTGAGACTGCCTGATACTATTGTTGTGAAGATTAAATGAGTTAATACACCCAAAGTGGTTTGAAAAGCTCTTGGCCCATAGAGTACTCTCAGTTAGTGTTTGCTAGCATCATTATCATGGGTAGGTGGACCTTGATTCTAGACAATATCCTCAGGCCCTTCAGATTCAAGAAAAGAGAAAAAGTCCCATTTAGTTTCCTAAATACAAGCTTATCTACTAACAAACTTTACTAATGTCACTAGCACTTCGTTTCTCATCTGGCTTTTGTCCTTAGGAAGATGATTCTTTGTCCTGGAACCTGACAAAGGTGGGTGGTAGGATATTCAGACACAAATTCCTGCTAAGTCTTAACCAGAGTGATTACTGTAGGATTCCTAATAAATATGTGGAAAAAGTATCCCTAGATTTTATCAGCAACTAAAGATTACTAGTGTCAGTGATAATGGTTCAAAGGTTAGCAGATCACATCTCAGTTTTCAGTTTAGTTTTGATGAGGGAAGGAGAAAAGGATTGATTAGGTATAATTCAGCATGACTGTTGAAAACAAAGTCATGACCTACTGAAACAAAGAACAAGATGGTGGCCAAACTCAGGTGTTGTGTTTCCTGGTAGTAGGGGGACAATCCAAGAAAAAGGCTATTATGAGAGACAAAGAAAATTATTTTAAAATATGCAGAGCTTACATTTTTGCTTCTGACCAATACTTGTTCTGTCCCCACATAAACTTCTGTAACACTATAGTAGAGCTAATCCTTTAGCTGCCTCACTCCAATATGAAAAATAGCTAAACTTGCTAATATTTCCATGCTTTGGAAGCTACACAAATTGCTAGCTATGCCATCTCTTTTTAAGTTGCTCCTATTCTTCCCTATTATTTTCCTAGCCAAGGTCACTTAAGATTCACTTCATGTTGCTAAACAATTCAGGGGTATATGGTAAAAACAAAAATAAATGAAAGTATAATCAAATGTAGCATTTAGGGAATACTCTTGGCTTTTTTAATTCATTAATTAAGGAAAGCTCACCTTTGAATTATAGTACTAGTCAGTTTGCCAAGATGGTTCATTAAAGTCCAAATCTTATTATATATTACATGCTTTATGCTTTTCACACAAACTTATTATACTGCTCAGAGAAGGTGATCTCTGAAAGCACATTAGACTAATGTTCCTGAAACACTGGCTAATGTAAGTTTTATTGGATTGCTGTAACCAAAAAAGGTCACCTAATGATTTCTTCCAATAATGATTTACTAAAAGGAAAATATAATTAATTATTGTTAAATATTTGACCTTGAAATACCTTGTGACTTGTTGAGATTAATAATGTTCTATTACTACAAATAAAGAAGAGAATCAAACAACCTTTCAGTATTGTTCTTTCACATGTCCTATCTAATGTAATGGCAGCTATCATTTATTGAGTGTTTACTATACACCTAAGAACTGTGCTAAGCACTTTAACTCATCACCACATTTTATCTCCACAAACACTCTTGGAGGTTATTATCACTGTCCTGATTTCCAGATGAATTTGGGACTTGGAGAGGTCCAGTCCTTTAGCTAAAATCACCCATCTATTTAGTGGCAAAGTCCATGTTTGAACCCAAGTGTGTGGATACAAAGTTCTCATGCTTTACTGTACATTTATCTTGATTCCTCAAGGGAAGTAATCATCTATGGATGGAAATATGATGGGGTTTTGTTTCCCTTCTTTTCCCAGTAATTTAAATAATGTCTAAATCATATTTTGGAGCAGTGGCATCGTGAAAGGGATCAAATAATTAAGACTTTGAAGTCACCTGTACTAGTTCAAATCCTAACTTTACCACTTGGTGCCATGTGGCTTTGAACCAGTTGTTTAAGCTCTTCAAGACTCATTTTCTCTTTCTGTAAATATGGATACTACGTGAGTTTGGTTTGAAGATGAGAAAATACCTAAAAATGCTTTGACAAAGCTTTGTTTAAGTCTACTCATTTGAGGGGTACCTGGGTGGCTCAGTCAGTTAAACATCCAATTCTTGATTTTGGCTTAGGTCTTGATATCTGCAGGAGTCTGCTTCTCCCTCTTCTCTGTGTCTGCCCCTCCCCTGTGCTCTCTCTCTCTCTCAAATAAATAATTTTTAAAAATCTTAAAAAAAATCTACTCCTTTGAAAGTTGAAAGGCATACACACACACACACACACACACACACACACCTATAATAAGCAATACATAAAGTACATATATTTGTATTTATTTTTTTCTATCAGGTGTCACTTATTAAGTAAATTTAAACTAGATTTATCTTTATTCAAAATCTATCAAAGAAGGTAAAACTACTCTGGTGTACAAAGATATTATAGATAACACTTTGTCAGCTATATTCAGGCAGGGATTGAATATCCTACATCATCTAGGCCTTTCAATAGCAATTTCATCAGCTGGTCTAGACCTTAAGGGAAGAGCAGAATCAAATCAAGGAGACCTGAACTTTTTAAAATCTCATCAACTAGTCACTAGATTCAGGCTGCCTCCCCCTAGTCACACACACACACACACACACAGAGGGAACATAACCTTAGTTGAGATACCTCTCTTTGGCCGAGAGCAATTCCCAGAGAGGAGCATAGCTTTGAGCCATCAGGAGCTACTACCACTGGCTGGTGGGGCAGTGAAAGAAAGCCCTGTTCCCAAAGGAGAGATCTAAACAGCAGACCACAGTGTCCACTACACATGGTTTCTTATAAATATTAGGCGTATAGTCATACAACATTTTTGCTGCTCCTACCCACGTAGGAGCTAAGTGGATCAGCCACTTTTCATTGTCTTTTCCTGTATTTTCCTCCCCTCCATTGTTTGTTCTTTGTTCTTGAGACTGATTCTCTCTGAGGCATTTAATTCATTGTCATGTGTAATATTTATTGTTATTTTTAATCACTTTTGGTTAAAGTCTGAACTTTATATTTTAATTGTGTTCCCCTTCTTACTAGCACATGCAATACTTTCACTCTTCTAATGTTCATACAATACCTCAATCATGGCAAACCCTAGGCTTAAACAAAAAACTCAACATTCAATAGTAAAGACATGTATGAACATACACAAAATGGTCATGAGTCACATAGTTTTGCTTTGAAATATATATTTGAAAAAATATATGCATATATATTTGATTGCATATAATCAATGAACAAATGTCCATTAAGTGGGCAAAATGTTTACTAGATTATTGAAATTAAAATCTCTCATGAGAGATCAATGGACATCATGTGCCTCAAAATCTAAGGAGGACTTGTTACCTATGTTGTGTCCTGGCCAAGAATGCAAAACCTGAAAGTTAATCATTAAGAAACCTCAGACAAGTGAAATGAAAAATGTTCTATTAGAAAAAAGAATGGTGAACTATAATCTTCAGAAATGTCAGCATCAAAGTCAGTGAAGGACTGCAGTATTACACTAGATTAAAGGAGGCCTAAGAAGTAATGTTCTACCTGGCCCTAGACTGGAGAAGAAAAAAAACTGCTAAAGAGGACATTATTTGGCCTACTGAAAATATCAGAATACAAACAACAAATTAGACAGAAGTTGTTGTATTTATGTAAAATTAATTGAAGTTTATAGCTATACTGGGGTTATATAAGAGAACATCATGATTCTTAGAATATGCATGTGAAACCAGGGCTTCATTTACCCATTTCAGCCATAAGGCCACTTCTTTTACCATTAGCTCTCCTGTTGTATTCACACCATTTTTAGCCAGATAGGTAAGAAATTGTATCTGTTTCTCATGACCATTAAGGCACACAACAGCTATTTAAGGTTGCCTTAGAATTAGTTCCTAGGCATGCCAGCTAGCCATCACTACCCACACCACCCATGGGAAACAGACATGATGACAGTGATGTGTACATTCATAGAGGGAAGTGACCTACAAATACTTTGAATGTAGCAAAACACAATGGCTAGAGCATCTCAAGGAAACAAAAAGAACCCTTTATAACATAATGCTTATGAGTAATGTACTATTAAAAACAACAACAATAAGGAACTTCTGAATATAATGGAGGAGATTTTTTCCCATTTCATAAAAGATGCTTACCACAAAGTATGCCAGGTTAATTCTAGGGAGTTAGATGGAGATTATATATATATATATATATATATATATATATATATATATATATACACACACACACACATACACACATGTACATATACATGTTTCTTTCTACTTGTGTTTTCTACAAAAAGATGTATGTTAATAATTAGATAACTAAAGAAACTGTCCTAATCAGAGTGCATTCTTAGTTTTTCATGACCACCTGATTTTCAGTGTTACTATATTTTTATATAAATAACTTCTCTTTCAAATCCTTGTGATATTAAATGTTTTATGAACAAATGTATATTTACAAAATATAGAATTAATATAAAGTTAAACTCATTTTACATCATTGTTTTCATAGACCCTTTTAGTAATTTCTTTTTATTCCTGGCTTTTTATTTTAAATATGATGGCAAAATCTCTCTCCTTTTTTTTCAAAAATAACACATTTTCTGAACATTTTTACCTATCTGGCATAGCTTACTATATCTTTACCTTGATCCATACTCATTATCCTTTGGAACATTATATATAGACAGACTCAAAATCCTTTAAATTTTGGTTCATCATTTTTTGGAATTTACTGCCACAGGGAATGATTGAATCAGAATAATTCCATATATTTTTAGATGCTGTTTTAATGTTTGGGTCTTTTTAAATTATCATTGAAATTCAACTTTTTTTTTTTTGCAAAATGCAGCTTGTTATGAAACATTTTTGTTTTGCTTGAAAAGTTTAAAGACATTCATATTTTTACTTCCTGAGGAATTTCTTCAAATTTGTCACTGTTATTATGTCATATAATTTTATTTATACTGAATTTCTAAGATTTCAACATTTGCTCTATTTTTCTGTCTTCTGTATCTATCAGCTCTCTTGGTACTTTAATCTTTGTCACGCTTTTATTTTTCTTCTGTATTCTTAAGCGATTTCTCAGTCTGTTCTTTGCATTAATGACTAGACTTTCTGTAGCTTCACATTGGCTTTCTTGATACTGGTAATATGATTTTATATTTCATGCACTTCTTTCAAATAAGTTTGATGCTGTTGACTTTTTTTTGGATTTTTTTAAAAGTAGAGAAACGTCTTTTTTTTTAAGATTTTATTTATTTATTTGAGAGAGAGAGAATGAGAGATAGAGAGCATAAGAGGGAAGAGGGTCAGAGAGAGAAGCAGACTCCCTGTTGAGCAGGGAGCCTGATGTGGGACTCAATCCTGGGACTCCAGGATCATGACCTGAGCCGAAGGCAGTCACTTAACCAACTGAGCCACCCAGATACCCGAGAAACATCTTTTTATTACAACCTCTTTTTAATCCTTTATCTGTTTCAAAAGCAATTTAATTTTGTCTTCTATTGAAAGTGACTATTTTTCTTAGTTTATGTTAATTTCTTTAGGATATACATCCTTTTAATTTTTAGTATTCTAAAGGTTATTTTTTTCCCATCTTCTTTTCCCAAATAAAGCCAGTGATAGAGATGGACGAACTTGAAGTTCGCCAGCCGACAAGGCCTAAGGATTACTCTTAACTTCTACCCCAACATTTTAATTCTCATGGAACCTGTCTTAGTGGATAAAGTGAATTAGAAGGTGATTTAATTGGGCATAATACGGAAGTGGGAGGGAAGAGGAACATTTTCTTATTGTGGTACTCACAAGTCGACTTTTCACACACCATGTCTTATTTTCATGGCTCAATTTCTTATTCGCTTCACAAGTACATTCAGCTCAGTTGTTAAGTTGCATTCATGTTCCAGAAGTCTGAACCTAGGATTTTCTTTTTTTCTGTTTACATTTAAGAAAGATCAGGAAAAAAATATGTTCTGTTAAGAGTTCAATCTTTTGCAAAGGCAGATTGTAAAGAAAACTCACATAATATTGGGGTGTCTGGGTGACTCGGTTAAGTGTCTGCCTTTCGGTCAGGTCATCATCTCAGGATCTTGGGATTGAGCCCCAAGTTGGCTCCCTGCTTACCAGGGAATCTGCTTCTCTCTCTCCCTCTGTTCCTCTCTTCCCCCCGACTTCTGTGCTCATGTGCTCTCTCTCTCTCAAATAAATAAGTAAAATCTTTAAAAAAAGAAAACTCAATGTTAATAGCTACTATCTGTTGAAGCAGAGAATTATAAGTGTTCTATAATTTTATAAGTTCCCCTAGATGTAATCATGTAACTAAGCTATGATCATGACAAGTTCAAATTATACTGAAGGGACCATTTAAAAAATCTACATTTATTTCCTTGAAGTGTTGTTCTATAAGATGATCTACTTAGCTATTTTATTAAAATAGCTGGAATTGTTCTTTTAGGAGAAAACAATGTTAGTACATGTCTTTTTCTTTTAACCATGTCTATAGCTTAAAGCAGAGTTTCATGGGTCCAGCATTCATATATTCTCATTATAGATGTGAATT
Organism: Zalophus californianus; assembly: GCF_009762305.2. Classification (NCBI taxonomy): domain Eukaryota; kingdom Metazoa; phylum Chordata; class Mammalia; order Carnivora; family Otariidae; genus Zalophus; species Zalophus californianus. The sequence continues at coordinate 51,093,025 of NC_045605.1, forward strand.
GGAATAGCACACAATTATTGATGCATTTAATAGTTCAGATATTAAGTTCATACTATGTCCTTGCCCAGTATTAGCCACCTAAGATACAGAGATGAGAAGATACAACCTCGGCTCTCAAAAAAGTTCAAGGGCTAAAGGGATAAATAGCAGACAAATAAGGTATCTATTATATGGTGTGATGAGTTCAATATCGGTAGATAAGAAGTATATCAAATCTGACTTGAATTTAGGGAGGCCTTCTATATTTGATGATGTTACCTGCATCTTAAAACATGAGCCACCTGGGTGGCTCAGTTGGCTGGACGACTGTCTTTGGCTCAGGTCATGATCCTGGAGTCCAGGGATCGAGTTCCACATCAGGCTCCCCACTCAGCAGGGAGTCTGCTTCTCCCTCTGACCCTCCCCCCCTCATGCTCTTTCTCTCTCCCATTCTCTCTCTCAAATAAATAAATAAAATCTTAAAAAAAAATAAGGAGGAATTATAAAGATAAAGTGAGTTGATAGGATGGGTGAAGGTCATACAGTGTAAAGGGAGTGACAGGTGTGATACAGTGTGGTTATATATATTTTGAGATCCATGAATAGGACAGAACAGGCACAAAATGGAAAGACAAGTCAAGACCTTGTGCACCATTTTAAGGAGTTACAACTTTGTTTTAACAGAAATGGTTGATAACTGAATGCTTTTAATTGAAAAAGTGGCAGGTCAGATTTGTATGAAAATTAAGTCTAGTTATTCAAAATGCTTCAAACTAATCTGTGAGATCCAATTTTTATACACATCAAAATTGTTTCCAGTCCCTTAGCCATGGAATTCCTTTAATAGCAGTCTAACTAACAAATATGTAGTCAGATGTGCATGTGTGGATACATCAATGCTAATGCCAACTTTTACCTAAAAAGATCATATTTCAGCTTTATAAAGATTGTTTACAAAAAGGGAATTTATAGACTCCTTAATCATCTTTTTGTATTATGAACTTCTTGAAGGCAATAATTGTATTTGACACATATTTTTCATCCCCAAAACTACATTTCCTTGAACATGGTGATTAATATATATCTGAATGCATGAATGACTAAGAAATCATGAAATATGACAAAGAATCATTTGGAGATCTATAGGAAGCTAGTTTCAGCAATTTGATTTTATCCTATATTCTATTTCATATTCATTGGAAAGCTCTCCCTTCTGTTAGCACAGCATTTGTTTTTGTCACATGGTTTATCAATGTTGCTAATGAGCTGCTAATTAGCTGCCAATTCTTGTGCGATTTAGGAGGAAAAGGACTCTTCAAAGGAATATGCCTCAGTGATCATGCCTATTTGTTTTATATGTCTCTGGTCCTGTAGCACAGAAATGTTATACATGAAGTTATCACAGGATCACTGAGTATGGCTGTGAATGGGTTATGACTTCATTAAAAATTACTGGTATCGTGTTTTACAAGTATTCTTTCTCTTTTATAAAGGCAAGATCTTAGTGAAGGAGGTCCTAGGTTAGCACAGCATCACTTAATATAATGAGAAAAATATACACATTCCCATACACAACATGGGACCCACAGTCTTGGGTTTGAATCTTAGTTTTGCTGTTTACTAATTGCGTAACATTAATCCAGTTGTTTCACATTTTTTTGTCTCATCTGTAAAACGGGAATAATGCTTGCTTCTGAGGGTTTTAGTCAATGATAAAACAGAGATAACATAGGTAAAGCATTAGCTGAATCCTTGCATATGGAAGGTTCTTAAAAATACTGGTTTTTCTTCTTTTCCTATGATGATGAGTCATATTGTATTTTCCTGAATCATACACTGAATTTCATGATTTAGCCCATGTGTTATTATACAAGCATGATTTGTGTGTTTCTCATGGTGACTCCCTTAAAGTTTAGGATATACCTGCATATTCCCAGAGTTTTTCTAAATATTGTGGTCCTAATTTATCAAATTTCTTTCATGAAGCTCTGTCTTACTAAAGGTGTTCATTTTTTGAAATTAAAGCATGTATCACACCATTAAGATCTTTAATGCACACTCCTTGTAACTTAATGATTTACACTACTACAGTCTTAAAATTTAAATTCTTGGGGTAAGAGACCAATTTGATTAGAGCTTTCTCCTTTTCCCAGATTGCTAGGTAGCTTTAAATTGCTTAAAGATTGATGGTTATTTATTTAGAGTACTCATTGAACTTAAAGTAGGCTGAGGCAGAGATAGTAAAGCTTGCAAAATACTCCATATGTCACTCTTCATTTCTAAGCACCTTCCATTTTGATGACGCCATTTGACTGTTTTGACCAATGAACTAAGGATTGAGTTGTGTGTCACTTCTGGCTTGAGGCATGGACATACCCAAATTTGAGTTTTTAGTCTGTCCTTTCCCCTATCTTGATAATCAAAAGGCTGCAATTCCCAGATGGTATAGCTTACAAGTTGCTAGTAACTCATTCTGGTTCCCTTAGTCACCATGTGGAGTATATCTTCTATTCTCATTCCCCCAGTCCCTCCGAACCCTCAACGGACATACATTGTGAATGATGCAGAGATACTTATTGTGTTAACCCACTGGGATTTGGTGTCAAAGTTGTTACTCTCTTATAACTTTGTCTATCCAAATTAATGCCTTACCAAAACATACCTTCCTTCCAGGAAAAAAAGAAATTACTCCTCTCCCATTTCTGGCAAATATATTAGAATTTTAAAAAAATCAACACACACACAAAACCAAAACAAAAAAAAACAAACACACACACACAAAAATGTCCAAAAATAATACATGTCCAAAAATAATATTTATGCTAATATTAGGTAACAATTGAGAGGATTTTTGTCTTTGTTTTTAAATCTCTAGAAAATTTTACTATTTACTGTAATAGTTCCACACTCAACTCATTATAACAATCACTTGGGGTATTTCTTAAACTATATAGTATCCTGGATCTCATGCCTAAATAATTACAATTTCCTGGGGAGACACTGGAGAATATGAGGTTTTTTTAAATTTTTTTAAATTTTATTTTATTTTATTATGTTAGTCACCATACAGTGCATCATTAGTGTCTGATGTAGTGTTCCATGATTCACTGATTTCGTATAACACCCAGTGCTCCATGCAATACGTGCCCTCCTTAATACCCATTACCGGGCTAACTCATCCTCCCACCCCCTTCCCTCTAAAACCCTCAGTTTGTTTCTTGGAGTCCATAGTCTCTCATGGTTCATCTCTCCTTCCGATTCCCCCCTTTATTTTTCCCTTCCTTCTCCTAATGTCCTCCATGCTATTCCTTATGTTCCACAAATAAGTGAACCCACATGATAATTGACTTTCTCTGCTTGACTTATTTCACTTAGCATAATCTCCTCCAGTCCCATCCATGTTGATTTAAAAGTTGGGTATTCATCCTTTCTGATGGCTGAGTAATATTCCATTGTATATATGGACCACATCCTCTTTATTCATTCATCTGTTGAAGGGCATCTCGGCTCTTTATACAGTTTGGCTATTGTGGACATTGCTGCTATGAACACTGGGGTGCATATGGCCCTTCTTTTCACTACATCTGTGTCTTTGGTGTAAATACCCAGGAGTGCAATTGCTGGGTCATAGGGTAGCTCTATTTTTAACCTTCTGAGGAACCTCCACACTGTTTTCCAAAGTGGCTATACCAACTTGCATTCCCACCAACAATGTAAGACAGTTCCCCTTTCTCCACAACCTCTCCAACATTTGTTGTTTCTTGCCCTGTCAATTTTTGCCATTCTAACTGGTGTAAGGTGGTATCTCAATGTGGTTTTGATTTGAATTTCCCTGATGGCTAATGATGATGAACATTTTTTCATGTTCTTTAGCCATTTGTATGTCTTCCTTGGAGAAGCGTCTGTTCATGTCTTCTGCCCATTTTTTGACTTGATTATTTGTTTTTTGGTTGTTGAGTTTGAGACGTTCTTTATAGATCTTGGATATCAGCCCTTTGTCTATAGTGTCATTTGCAAATATTTTCTCCCTTTCTGTGCGTTGCCTCTTTGTTTTGTTGACTGTTTCCTTTGCTGTGCAGAAGGTTTTTATCTTGATGAAGTCCAAAAAGTTCATTTTCCCTTTTGTTTCACTGCCTTTGGAGATGTATCTTGAAAGAAGTTGCTGTGGCCGATGTCAAAGAGGTTACTGCCTATGTTCTCCTCTAGGATGTTGATGGAATCCTGTCTCATATTGAGGTCTTTCATCCATTTTGAGTTTATCTTTGAATGGTCTAAGAGAATGGTTGAGTTTCATTCTTCTGTATATAGCTGTCCAATTTTCCCAGCACCATTTATTGAAGAGACTTTTTTCCATTGCATATTTTTTCCTGCTTTGTCGAAGCTTATTTGACCATAGAATTGAGCGTCCATATCTGGGCTCTCTATTCTGTTCCATTGGTCTATATGTCTGTTTTTGTGCCAGTACCATGCTGTTTTGTTGATCACTGCTTTGTAATATAGCTTGAAATCAGGCAACCTGTTGCCCCCAGCTTTGTTTTTCTTTTTCAGTACTTCCTTGACGATTCGGGGTCTTTTCTGATTCCATACAAATTTTAGGATTGTTTGTTCTAGCACTTTGAAAATGTCATTGGAATTTTGATCGGGATGGTGGTGAAGGTATAGATTGCTCTGGGAAGCATAGATGTTTTAACAATGCTATTCTTCCAATCCATGAGCATGGTAAGTTTTTCCATCCTTTTGTGTCTTCTTCAATTTCTTTCATGACTGTTCTGTAGTTCCTAGAGTATAGATACTTTACCTCTTTGGTTAGGTTTATTCCGAGGTATCTTATGGATTTTGGTGCTATTGTAAATGGAATCAATTCTCTAATTTCTCTTTCCACAGTTGCATTGTTAGTGTATAAGAAAGCAACTGATTTCTGTGCATTGATTTTATATCCTGCCACATTACTGAATTGCTGTATGAGTTCTAGTAATTTGGGGGTAGAGTCTTCTGGATTTCACACATAAAGTATCACGTCATCTGAGAAGAGAGAGTGTGACTTCTTTGCCAATCAGAATACCCTTTATTTCTCTTTATTGTCTGATTGCTGTTGCTAGGACGTCTAGTACTATGTTGAATAGTGGCAAGAGTGGGCATCCTTATCGTGTTCCTGATCTTGAGGGAAAGGCTCTCAGCTTTTCCCCATTGAGGATGATATTCACTGTGGGTTTTTCATAGATGGATTTTATGAAATTGAGGAATATGACATTTTAAAAAGCACCATTGGTTAATCTTACAGTAAGGAAAGTTTGAAAAATGTTCTACTGTGAGGTGGAGGGTGAAGGTTGAGATTTGATGAATGAGTTACTAAAAAAAAAAAAAAAAGCACTTTGTTCAATCAGTCTATATAGACAGTGCTAATTGTGGTATAAAAGGTCAGTGAAAGGAGACAGTCTCCAAACAATAAATTCTGAAACCTTCAGTATAAAAAATACTGTGACACCACATTACAAGCATATAATTAATGTTTTAAAGTTTAAATTGCACTTTTACATCTATTCCCTCATTTCATACTATTTCTCTATGGTTAGATAATACTGTTATCTTCAGTCTATACATAGGGAAACTGAGGCTCTGATACACTCTGTTTTGTTTCAAGTTCACACAGCTGAAAGGCCTTTCTGATAAAGTCTGTTTTAATAGAAACCTCAAGGTAGGCAGGCTTTGAAATAATAAAATAAAAGGTAGGATATTAGGAACAAATTTACCCTAGTGTAAAAATACTGTCTTATGATCTTTAAAATCCTACTCTTTTCTCAGGTTTGGGCATTATCTTTGTCTCAGGCACCATGCTATACATTAGATCCCCAGAACTTATTCATTTTACAGCTAAATCTTGTACCCTGTCTAGCAATGGAAACAAGAGACCCAGTTATATTTCCCACAGTAGTTTCATCCCTAATGCCATGTTCCTAACAGCAGACTAAAGTCTGATGAGTCATGATGAACCAAGAAGGGTGCATAGTGTTCAAACTCTCGTCTGCATCAGAATCATCTGGAGACCTTGCTAAAACACAGATTGCTGGGCTCTGTCCCCAGAACTTCTGATTCTGTAAGTATGGGTGATATGATGCTGCTGGTTTGGGACTGCACCTTGGAGTGGAATGGACAATCAAATCAGATTATGCAAGACCTTGGAAAGAAGTTTCAGGAACCTGGGCTTTCTGTTGAGGAGTTTAGGTGATGATAGAAGGCAAAGAAATTGAATGAACACTATCATTTTGTCAGCATTTTCTTAAATAGTAAATGTAGATTTGTTTACTGATATTTTCCAAGTTTCAATGTTATGTTTCACTTTCTCAGACAATCATGATACTAATCTGTCATTTTTCCAGGACCCTATATCACTATTGTGAGATTTGGTGTCTCTTCACACTTAGGACAATGATTCTTAAGTTTTCATGAGAATAAAAATTACCTGACTTGTTAAATGCTGATTCCTGGAACTTCCTGGCACATCTGACTCAATTGTTCTGGTAGAGGGTAGAGGACTCTATTTTTTCTAGTGCACAAACTTTGATTTGTTTCAGGTGATTTGTGAACAACACATGAGAAATGCTGTAGGTTTTTGCTCAAATTCCACCTGCTATTAAAGCAAAACTGTTGCATTTTTTTCATTTTTAAAATATAATTTTTATTTTTAGGTAACCTTTCAGTCCAATTTGTTACATTTCATTAAAATCTGCTTGGTCTACTTCTTTTTCCAATTTCAGCATTTGGTATAAGGCATTTATAGAAAAGTGAGTTGAAAGTAATTTAACCACAAGCTCAGCCAAATTAATTTAGGGAGAGTTGAGTAAACAGCCTCTGCTTTCTGTACTTAAGTGATCAATTTCAACACCTGCTTTTCCTTCCAGATGGAGTTAATTAACATTAAAATTATTGCCTATAGCAGAAACTTTTTTTGATAATTCACAGCCCTCCAGCTGCAATCCAGATTCCTACATTTCTGAAAATTAAAACAACAGCAACGATCATCTCTGTGAGAAGTAAATTTATCATTGAACTATTTGAAGATATGCACATAAGTAAGACCTTAGGGGAAAAAATACGAGCATCTATAAAATGGATACTATATGCAGACAGCTTCACATGTAAGATCTGGCACAATCCACATAGTTCTCTCGAGTAGTTTTATTCTACCACCCATTTTATATATAAAGAAGCTGAAGATGAGAAAAGTTTTGTAGCTTTTTGGATGTTCCAAGATGACTAAATGGTAGAACTGGAATGTAAACCCCCATTTAATAAAGATCATGCTCTTTCCACTACACTGCTGTTGGTTTGCAAAACAGCCCCACACACAAAGGGCAAGGAAAAGACCAAAGAAAGAGGCGGGTCACTGCAGACTGGTAGCAGGCAGGTTTAATAAACAAGAGAACTCACATGGGAGGCTTGTTTTGGGTGGCCACAAGACAAGTAGATCTCTTGACCCACCTGAGAGAACCTTAAGAGGTTTCTATAGAGGCCTTAATTAGGTTCAGTCATGTATACCTTCCAGATGGTCTCAACAACACATTACTCTCTCAAGGCTGTATCCTTATAATGACTCCACCTGTGGGAACAGTGGGCGGAACATACATTCCAAGGACAAGAGAAGGGGGCAAGGAGCCTCTGATTTCCTGGGTCCAGCTCGCATGTCAATCAGTAGTCATGCCCTCTCAGTGACTTCCTCCAACAACTGGTCTGGTCTTAGATGGAGATAAATTTTAAAAAGAAATTCCTTAAGAATGTGAGGTAAAGTATTTGGTCTGGGGTCGTTTATACTGAGATTAATGTTACCTTTTAAATATCACAAATTATATGCACACATATATATGCATATAAAATGTATGTGAAGCTCTGGTGTCGTATGGTGACACTTAAATATTCCATAATTTTTCACGATATGCACTGTGTGGCAGACACTGGGCTAGGGATTGAGAGATCAAAGACAAAAGTAATAAAATTATTGCAATAGAATTTACATGTAATAATGAGATACATAGAAAATGCTTTCAGTTAAAAAAGACAGGGGAATCCAGGGAAGAAATGGTTATTTTAGGGATAAGCTCTTGCTCTTGATACTTCTTGTTAAATCTTTTCATAATCCTTATTTTAATGAGATGTTTAACTCTTTTTGACATGTTGCTTTATAAGTAAGTTTGGGACATTCAGCTTTTCTTCTCCCACTGAATCTCATGGTAATAATCTCACTCATTTAAATGTTACAACCCAAGAAGTTTAAAAAGATGAAGACCTGAATGTCTAATACACTTAGGAAAATTATCTCTCACCATCTTTTCATGACAGGTCCTAGGCTTGTCTTACAGTGGCTTCTTTCTGTAAAGAACTGTATGGTGATTGAAACTATTGGGGGGTATCATTAAAATGCTATTCTAACAGAGACATCTGGTCAATATAGGGAGATATGCAGGTATATGAATATATATAATACACACACACAAATACACATGTACACATGGTCAATTCCCATTTGCTGCAGTTTTGTTCTAGTTACCACAAATATTATACTAGCAAATACTAAACCACTGCTCCTAGCAAAAATATAGTGTCCAGTTCTATGAACCTCTGGTCACAACATTTTTGTCCAATGATCAGTGTATAACCTTGTTTTATGTGTGAAGACCCCTTATTATATATTGTTTATTCATTAACACTAACTCACAGTTACTATCACTGTAACTCATGCCTGAATAAAGCTTATTTAACTTACATATTTTCTCCATAAGGTACATCACAGCTTTGATAGTACTTTAGTACTACACTTGGGGGTCATTTTAAACAGTGAAAGCACCAATAAAAAGCACAAAAATGAGAAAACATGGCACTAAATAGACCATGGAAAGGACACACTTGTTTCCAGTATGAGTGCTGAAACAAGGCAGAAAGTGCCTTGTTCAACTTCAGCTGGGAAAAGGCTCACAAGTCACCAGGTGACTCAAAATTCTCACCACTCTGCACATGTCTACAAATGACTGAAAGTCTCGCATACATTGATTTGGGATTACATATATTTTAGGTAGTACACAAATTTGTAAACACAGAATCCACAAATAATGAGGACAGACACAAATATTCTCTCTCTGTATGTATCACTTAAAAATTATTTAAAATATAGTAATAGCCTCAGTGAGAGCAATATACACCCCCAACACACTAGAGAATGTTTTATCTTTTCTTTTAGGAATATTTCATTTGGAAAGAATTGGCTTAAAGCAGCTCAATCCCCTATTGTATTTACAGTGAGTAAGAAAGCGTGCTCTGATATAGTCAGGGATATTGCTCAAACTCACTGGCTCTGGCTGGCAAGTCCATTTGAAGCTTTCTAGCATTTACCAAACTCTAACGTATTCTGTAACTTTAAGAGGGAGGAGTTTAGTGACAGAGTGGTGTAATGTAGAATTTAGTATTTTGTAGAATTTGGCCTGTGTCTTAACTCCCAATTTGCTCTCAGCATTAAAGTATTAAAAGCAATATAGCAAAAGAAGGTGATTCAGTTGACAAATAGGTTGTTTGGTTTTTGTTTTAATCAAAACGTTAAGGAAATAGGCTAGAATTATTCAATGACTACTGTATAACTGAGCTATAACTGTGCCACAAAGCATTCCCAACTCAGTGACTGAAAAGACCAACTGTTGGATCTTATTCACATGTCTTGAGGTTGGTTGGGGTTCCTCTAGTCTCTGACTGGACAGTTCTACTTCAGAGTGAGGTAGCTGAAGCTGCTTTGTTTCCAGCTGCAGGTCAAGGGTTTGAAGAATGTGCTTTGCCCCAGAATGCTCTCATTTCCAGGGGAATCCAGGAGAGAGGTACAAAAGGAAAAGCAGAAATATGCAAAGCCTTTTAAGGACTAGACTTAGAATCAACACACTGTCACTTCTGCCTCATTCTACAGGCCAAAGTAAGACACAGGGATCAACCCAAAGTTAAGAAGTAAGGAAATACACCCTTCCTCTTTAGAAGGAGCAACTACAAAATTACATGGCAAGGGGTGTGGTATGGGGAGGGAGGAGGCATTGGAGTTTCTAATTCAATCTACCACACCTGCTATATGTTTGACACTGAGCTGATACTGCTCAATAGGCCTTAACAGATGTAATACATTCTTTCTCCCTCCCCTACATCTTTGTCTCTCTCTGGTAATTATGTTTATTATCCTAATGATATAATGAGGATACTGAGGATTATTAGAGGGTCAAAGTAAATTGCTCAAAGTTGGTAAGCAAAAGAGCCAGCTTTCACATAAAGGATCATAAGACTTTAGACTTGAGCTCTTAAACACAGCACTATTTTGTTGAAAGAGATATCTAATACACAGTAGGGCCAGAAATCAACGTCCATCTGCCTTTCTTCAAAGTTCATGCTTTATCACACCATGCAACATGTATTATATAAAAGAGAAACCTTAATGGAAATAGCTCACATATTAACACAATAAGTTTCTTCACCTCTTTCTCTCCGAACCCATATCTAATACGCCAGGGTATTTTCACATTGCTCATATCTTTAAAATATATCAATAATCAGTGGTTTCTCATCATTTCCATCACTGCTACCATGATCCAAGCCATGACCATCTTTCTAGAGGATATCCTCAGTAAATTCCTAACTCCTCTCCCTGCTTATACCTTGCCTAAAACCCAGATCTATGCTCAATATAGCAGCCCGAGCATTCCTCTTAATAAGAATTAATTTTTGGTCAAAACCCTGTGATTGGAGGGGAGGAGTTGAGATCGCTGAGTAGTAGGGGGATCCTGGGCTTGCCTCATTCTTTGAACACTGCTAGATCAATATCAAATCATTTTGAACAACTAGGAAATCAGTCTGAGGATTAAGAAAACAATCTGCACAATTGGAAGGAGAGAACATGGCAGATGCAAGGTTTGGAGACATGATTTGGGGGAAAGAAAAGTGGTAGTTCTGGGGAGGGAGCCCTTTTCATATAAGTTAGGGAGAGAGGGAGGAGCAGGAGAGAGCAGCATGTAGGGTTCATGCAAGGTGCCACGGTGTGCTGATCCTCTGGCTTTCACTGGACATTCCCCTTCCTGGAGTACATTTGGAAGAGGGCATATTGCCTCTCCAAGGACAAAAGGCCCACTGGGCACGATTGAGTTCCTGTTCAACCTCAGGGACAGAGGTATGCACAGAGGGCAGATTACCTAGGCACAGCTTTTGCTGTGCTTCACATCAACTCCAGGCACCTCTGTGGCTATATGACTGCTTTTCTGGGACCGAATGTTGCTGGACTCAGCACTGGGAGGCTCTCCTCTGGGGGAGGGGACAGGTCTGCACTTTGATGGGTCCTTTAGATTTGGAGTTTTGAGTCCCATCTGCCAGCCAGAGATAAAACACAGAAGCACTATGGCACCAGGTATGCTGATGGCCTGGGCACAGACCGTTTGAGGGCAGGGATCTGATGAAAGCCTGGGACACAGGAGGGTAGATTATTTGCTTTTCTGTGAGGGCCTCTTGAGCAGCTGTGGCCTTGAGTTCCCCTCCCCGAGGTCAAGAGGGCGGGGTGACATCATCTTCCATGCCCCACCCCACCCCTCCACCAGCATGGTGGGACTTCAGAATGAAAGACTTCTCCACCTCCAGTGGAGACTGGAGTCACACCAAATCTTCCCCCCTGCGCCTGGCAGGGGCATTTTACTGTGGGCCAGCATAGTGGGCCTCTTCCTCAGAACACGAATCAGGCCCCCCACATGTACCAATTCTACTGATCATAGAGTGCTCAAAAGCACTAGCTTCAGTTCTGGTGGAAATCTGACTAGGATTTTTTTTAACTTTAACATTTTTTTAAATTGTTTTTCTTTTTTCTTTGAAATCAGGCTTACAGTTTTTTGTTGATTTGTAGATTTGTTTGCTTCCTTTTCTCGTTTTTTGGATCAGGATTTTCTCTCTCCTTTTTTTTTTTTTTTTTTTCTTTTCTCCTTTCTCTTTCTTTTGAATTAGGATTGTAGATTTTGTTTGCTTTTTTTGTTCTTTTTTCTTTTCTTTTTTTCTTGGATCAGGCTTTTTTTTTTTTTTTAATTAGGGTTATCTGTACAAACAAATCAAAGCACATCTAGTTGAAGGTCCAAACACTCCCCACTGCAAGCAAGGAGGAATTCTGCAGAGGACGGACTTGTGGGAAAGAGCAGCCAAAACATAACAGCAGAATGTGTAGAGCACACATCAGAAACACTTCCTGAAGTGCCAGACCCTGGACACTGTATGACCCCTTCTTAATATAGTATTACTCTCATGAGCAGGAAACATAACAAGCTTTCATAACACGAAAAAGACAGAAATCTAGACATAATGACAAGATGGAGGAATTCTTCCCAAAAGAAAGATCAAGAAGAAATCATAGCTGAGGATTTGCTCAAAACACATATAAGCAATATATCTGAATAAGAATTTAGAACAACAGTCATAAGAATACTATCTAGGCTTGAAAGCATCAAAGACACCAGAGAAACTTGCTGCAGAGATAAAAGGCCTAAAAACTAGTCAGGCTGAAGTAAAAATAAGGCTATAACTGAGATGCAAAACTGACTGGATATAAGCAGAATGAGGATGGAAGAAGCAGAGGAACAAATAGGTGATACTTATATCAGACAAACTAGAATTTATCTTCTGATAAAGTTATCGAAAATAATGAAGCTGAAAAGAAGAGGGAAAGAAAACTATTAGATCACATAGACTTAAGGAACTCAGTGATTCCACAAAATGCAATGACATCCATATCATAGGCGTTCCAGAAGAAGAGTGGCAAAAAGGGGCAGAAGGTTTATTTGAACCAGTTATGGCTGAGTACTTCCCCTAATCTGGGGAAGGAAACAGGCCTTCAAATCCAAGAGGCACAGAGAACTCCCCTTAAAAATCAACAAAAACAGGTCAACAGCAAGACATGTCATAGTGAAACTTGGAACATACAAGGGTAAAGAGAGAATTCTGAAAGTAGCTGGGGACAAAATGTCCATAACTACTATAAGAGTAGTCCCATAAGGTTAGCAGAAGACTGTCCACAGAAACTTGGCAGGCCAGAAGCAAGTGGCATGATATATTCAATGTGCTAAATGGGAAAAATATGCAGCCAGGAATACTATATCCAGCAAGACTGTCATTCAGAATAGAAGGAGAGATAAAGGGTTTCCAAGAAAGCAAAAACTAAGAGTTCATGAGCACTAAACCAGCCCTGCAGGAAATATCAAAAGGGACCCTTTGTGTGGGAAAGAGAAAACAAAAGCAACAAAGACTAGAAAGGAACAGAGACAATCTACAGGAACAGTGACTTTACGGGTAATAGAGTGGCATTAAATTCATATGGATCAGTAATTACTCCAAATGTAAATGGACTGAATCCTCCAATCAAAAGACATAGGGTATGAGAATGAATTAAAAAAAAAAACAAGACCCATCAATATGTTGCTTAAAATAGACTTGTTTTGGACCCAAAGACACTTCCAGATTAAAAGGGGGGTGGGGAGAACCATCTATCACGGTAGTGGACATCAAAAGAAAGCTGGAGTAGCCATACTTATATCAGACAAACTAGAATTTAAACCAAAGACGGTAATAAGAAATGAAGAAGGGCACTATATCATAATAAAGGGTCTATCCAAAAAGAGAATCTAACAATTGTAAATATGCCCCCAGCTTGGGAGCAGCCAAATGTTATAAAACAATTAATAACAAATAAGGGATAAAGAAGGGCACTATATCATAATAAAGGAGTCTACCCAACAAGAAGATCTAGCAATTATATATATTTATGTCCCCATCTTGGGAGCAGCCAAATATATAAATCAATAACAAACTTAAAGAAACTTATGGATAATAATACAATAAGAGTAGGGAACATTAACACCCTATGTGCAGCAATGGACAGATCATCTAAGCAGAAGATCAACAAGCTAACAATGGCTTTGAATGATGCATTGGACCAGATGGACTTAACAGATATATTCAGAATATTTCATGTTAGAGCAGCAGAAAATTTGAACAGACCCATAACCAGCAAAGAAATTGAGCCAGTAATCAAAAATACCCCAACAAACAATAGTCCAGGGCCAAATGGCTTCCCAGGGGAATTCTACCATACTTTCCAAGAAGAATTAATACATATTCTTCTGAAATGTTTCAAAAAAAGAAAAAAAGGAATGGAAGGAAAACTTTCAAACTCATTCTATGAGACCAGCATTACTGTGATTCTAAAACCAGACAAAACCCCATTAAAAAGAAGAATTACAGACCAACATCCCTGATGAACATGGATGCAAAAATTCTCACCAAGATACTAGCTGTTCTAATCCAACAGCACATTAAAAGGATTATTCACCATGATCAAGTGGTATTTATCCCTGCGCTACAAGGGTGGTTCAATATCCACAAATCAATCAATGTGATATACCACATTAATAAAGGGTAAGAACCATATGATCCTCTCAATAGATACATAAAAACATTTGATAAAATACAGCATCCTTTCTTGATAAAACCCTCAAGAAAGTAGGGATAGAAGGAACATATCTCAACATGAAAGACCCACAACTACTATCATTCTCAATGGGGAAAAACTGAGAACTTTTCCCCTAAGGTCAAGAACACGGCAGAATGTCCACTCTCACCACTGTTGTTCAATATAGTACTGGAAGTCCTAGCCTCAGCAATCAGGCAGCAAAAAGAAATAAAAGGCACCAAATCAGCCAGGAAGAAGTAAAACTTGCACTCTTCACAGATGACAGGATATTCTCTGTAGAAAACCTGAAAGACTCCACTAAAAACTTGCTAGAACTCATACATGAATTCAGCAAAGTCACAGGATATAAAATCAATTTACAGAAATCTGTTGCATTTCTATGCACCAATAATGAAGCAGTACAAAGAATAATTAAGGAATTGGTCCCATTTACAATTGCACCAAACACTATAAGATACCTAGGAATAAATCTAACCAGATAGGTAAAAGAGTAATTAAGGAATTGGTCCCATTTACAATTGCACCAAACACTGTAAGATACCTAGGGATAAATCTAACCAAATAGGTAAAAGATCTGTATGCTGAAAACTATAGAATACTTATGAAAGAAATTGAAGAAGACACAAAGAAATGCAAAAACATTCCATGCTCATGGATTGAAAGAACAAATATTGTTAAAATGTCTATACTACCCAAAGCAATCTACACATTCAGTGCAATCCCCATCAAAATAACACTAGCATTTTTCACAGAACTAGAACAAGCAATCCTAAAATTTGTATGAAACCAGAAAAGACAGAGTAGCCAAAGTAATGCTGAAAAAGAAAAGCAAAGTGGGAGACATCACAATCCCAGACTTAAAATTGTATTACAAAGCTGCAGTCATCAAGACACAAGTGGCACAAAAACAGACACGTAGACCAGGAAACAGAATAGAGAACCCAGAAATGGACCCACGACTATATGGTTAACTATCTTTGACAAAGCAGGAAAGAATATCCAATGGAAAAAAAGACAGTCTCTTCAACAGATGGTGCTGGGAACAGTCACATGCAGAAGAATGAAACTGGACCACTTTCTTACACCATACATAAAAATAAACTCAAAATGGATGAAAGACCTAAATGTGAGATGTGAAACTATCAAAATCCTAGAGAACACAGGTAGCAACCTCTTTGACCTTGGCTTCAGCAGCTTCTTACTAGACAAGTCTTCAGAGGCAAGGTAAACAAAAGCATAAATAAACTATTGGGACCTCATCAAGATAAAAAGCTTCTGCACAGTGAAGGAAACAACAACAAAACTAAAAGGCAACCTATGTAATGGGAGAAGATATTTGCAACTGACATATTGGATAAAGGGGTAGTACCCAGAATCTATAAAGAACTCATGAAAATCAACACCCAAAAAATAAATAATCCAGTTAAGAAATGGGCAGAAGACATGAACAAACATTTCTCCAAAGAAGACCTACAAATGGCCATCAGACACATGAATAACTGCTCAACATCACTTGGCATCAGGGAAATACATATCAAAACCACAAATACCACCTCACACCAGTCAGAATGGCTAAAATTAACAACTTGGGAAACAACAGATGTTGCCAAGGATGTAGAGAAAGGGAAACCCTCTTAAATTGTTGGGAATGCAAGCTGGGGCAGCCACTCTGGAAAACAATGTGGAGGTTCCTCAAAAGGTTGAAAATACAACTACTCTATGACCCAGGAATTGCACTACTAGGTATTTATTCAAAAGATTACAAAAATGCCAATTCAAAAGGGCACATACACCTCAATGTTTATAGCAGCATTATCAACAATAGCCAAATTATGGAAAGAGCTCGTGTCCATCCACTAATGAATGGATAAAAAAGATGTGGTATGTATATATATGTATGTATATGTATATATATACACATGTATGTGTATGTATATATATAATGGACCATATATATACATATACATATGTATATACATTTACATATGTATATGTATATATGTGTGTGTATATATATGTATGTATAATGGACCATCATGCACATATAATGGAATATACTCAGTCATCATAAAGAATGGACTCTAGCCATTTGCAACAATGTGGGTGGAATTGAAGTATGTTATGCTAAGCAAAATAAGTCACTCAAAGAAAGACAAATATCATATGATTTCACTCATATGTGGAATTTAAGACCAAACGGATGGCCACAGGGGAAAGGAAAGATAAAATAAAACTGAGAGGGAGACAAATCACAAAAGACTCTTAACTATAGAGAACAACCTGAGGGTTGGTGGAAGGGAGGTAGGTAGGGGGATGGGCTAAATGGGTGATGGGCATGAAGAAGGGCACTCGTTGTGATGAGCACTGGGTTTTATATGTAAGTGATGAATCACTAAATCTACTCCTAAAACCAATACTACACTATATTTTAACTAACTTGAATTTAAATTTGAAAAAGTAACAAAAATATTTTTTCCTTTAAAAACAACATCAACAAACCCTGTGATGGCTCTGCATTATACTTAGAGCAAAATCAGTGGCCTGCAAGGCCCTCTGAACCATCACCTTCCCTTATTTGCCTTCACTCCTCTCCTACTACTTTCTCCATCATTCACTGTACTGTAGCAGTCACATTGGTCTCCTTGCTGTTTCTCAAAAAAGGCAGTCTCCAGTCTTAAAGCTTAAGGCCCATAGTAGAATTTTCTCTTTAGATCAATCTTTACATAAATACGTTTCTAGTTAGCTCCCTTGTATCTTTTAATTATTTGCTCAGATGTCAATGAGCCTACCTTGCTTACCCAATTTAAAATTGCAAACTGCCTCCTGGCCGGGTCCGTGTCAGCTTCCACCCTGCTATTCCCAATCCCTTTACCCTGCTATACTTTTTCTTTTCTGCCTAATACTTTTAATCTTGTAACATATTATGTAATGCAATTTCCTATTATGATTATTGTTTACTGTCTATCACCCAGTGTTAGAATATACACTCAAGGAGACAGGTTTAGTCTGTGTTGTTCACTGTTGCTCCTAAATAACAAGAAATGTCTCTGGAACATAGCAGGCAATCAATAAACATTTGTTGAAATAATGAATAAACTGCCCACTGAGGTAGGGTTTCTATAGTATATAAACTTTGGAAAAGGACTGATGTGAGTTTGTAATGAACCACAACATCTACGAATCATTACCTTTGTGACTGATCAAATTAATGTTTAAGAGCCTCAGTTTTCTCTGAAATGATGAGCAGACTCTCAAGGTCTCAGGAAACAACCCTTATTTTTGACAGTTTCACGGTAAATTGGAATCCCAACAACTGGCCTTTGGAATGCAGCCAATAACTGGGAATGTACAAAAAGAGAGACAAGGTATAGTTTCTGACCACATGGATTTCAACTGCATTTTCTACATCTATTTATAGCTTTTCTTAAAATGGAGAACTGCTGTTTGCAATGAGCCTGCCTCCTTCCTCCTCCACCTGTAGCCCGTTATTCTTTCTTCAGTCCAACCATGTGACATACTTTGGTAATTGCTATTAGTCACTGTAGCCGGAGGAAATAGAGGGGTGAGTAAGTTGACTTTTAGCTAGTTTGTTGTACTGCTGCCATTCCTCGATTGGTACTATAGGGGAGAGAGGAAGTGTAGTAGTTTACTAAGCCTGCCATAACAAAGTACCACAGACTAGTTGCCTTGAAAACAGAACTTTACTTTCTCACAGCTCTAGGAAACAGAAGTGTGAGATCAAGGTTTTGGCAGGGTGGTGTTTTTGTTCTGTTTTGTTTTTCTCTGAGGCCTGTCTCCTTGGCTTTCTTCTCCTTATGTCTTCAGATGGTCCTCTGTGTATGTTCATGTTTGTCTCTGAGTTTATCCTTATAAGCACACCAGTCATATTGGATCAGAGCCCACTCTAATGATCTCATTTAATTTTAATTACCTCTGTAAATGCCGTATCTCCAAGTACAGTCACAATCTGAGGTACTGTGGGTTAAGAATCTATCAAATGGATTTTGGGAAGACACGTTGGGTCTGTAATTGGGAGTCAAATGAATGAAGAGAGCAAGGTATCCACTATTTATATTTGTCAGAGATGTTTCCTAAATACTCTTTTGCTCTGAGAAGTAGAACCATTTTTTGATAAAGGTAAAGTTACTAGGATGATCTAGCCATTCAAAATGGAAGATAGCCACATGGAGTAGAAGTAGGTTATATGTGTGTGGTTTGGAGTAGGTGTTCACTAAATATTGAAATGAATTTAAGGTCTTTCAGAAACTCAAAAATGAATAAGTAACAGTTCTGTGAAATAATAGTAAAAAATTCTTATTGCTAACCTCTTCTGTCACAAATATAATTGTTTCTCTTCTGCATAATCCATTTCCCAATTTGAAGTTGATCTCATATCACCAAAAACAGTAAAATTAATATCTTCCTGAATACTTGATTGTGGTTTTCTTAACATTTTATTTATTTATTTGTTTCTTTATTTTTAGAGAGGGAGTGAGAGGGGAGGGGCAGGAGGAGAGAGAGAGAGAGAATCTTAAGCAAGCTTCATGCCCAGTGTGGAGCTAAACGTGGGGCTCGATCCCACAACGGTGAGATCATGACCTGAGCCGAAATCGAGAGTCAGACACTTAACTGACTGAGCCCCCCAGGCACCAAATACTTGGTTATGTTTGCAATTTAGTCTCTTCTCTTGTTTTTAGCAGTATTGCATATTGGTTAACTAATGATCAAATAATGAAACTATTATAGGCAGCCCCTCACAACTCCCTTCCAGACTGACATCAGACCTTTATCTGGAACAATACTTTCATCTTTTCAACTCATTTCTAAGGACTGTGAAGCGGGCCTTATGATTCTGTCTGGCTAATTCCAATCTGTTATTCTTTCTTATTTAGTATTTGAATTCCCTAATCTATAAGCAAAAGTGAGGTCCCAGGAATCTTCTATTACTTAACATATTTTTTTAAAAGCCTACATAAAAATTAAATAATTGTCTTTATTCTTTTAAAAATATGAGATTTCCTATTTACTATCATATTTTTAATCTATTTTAGACTAAAATGTCTGTTTTAGACATTTTAGATAAGGTATCTACCTTGTATTTATAATGTATTTTTAATATTTACTATAACTACTAGAAATATTCTGAGTCTCCTATTTCATCATTTGGGGCTGGGACCTCTGCAGGATTTTTATATGATGATTTTAAATCACATAGTTTATTCTGAAGCTAAGGGCTCTAATTATTCAGTCCCAGTAATTCTCTATATTTCATTTGTCTGTTGTGGGTTAGGATTGATATTCCTGAGTTGGAATACTCAATGTGTTTTTTCAGGAGTCAGCAAACTGTGGCCTGGGGCCAAATACTTGCCAGCTGGCTGATTTTGTCAATAAAGTTAAATTGCACACCCATACCTATTCCTTAACATACATAGAGTTGAGTAGTTGAGAAAGATACTGCATGCCTGTGAAGCCTAAAATATTTACTGTCTCTTTAGAAAAGAAGTTTGCCAATCCCCATGTTAACTATATTTTGTTTTTTAAAGCTACAATAAATATGACCATCTCTCTTTTTTTTTAATTCCAGTATAGTAAACATAAGGTGCTATATTAGTTTCAGGTGTACAATATAGTGATTCAACAATTCTATACATTACTCAGTGCTCCTTATCATGAAGAGCACTATTAACCCCCTTCACCTATTTTACCCATCACTCCAACAACCTCCCCTCTGGTAACCATCAGTTCTCTATAGTTAAGAGTCTGTTTCTTGGTTTGTCTCTTTTTTCCATTGTTCATATTTTTGAGTGAAGTCATATGGTATTTGTCTTTCTCTGTCTGATTTATTTCCTTTAGCATTGTACTCTTTACATCCATCTGTGTTGATGCAAATGGCAAGATTTCATTCTTTTTTATGGCCAAGTAATATTTCATTGCATGTGTATGTTTGTATGTGTGTGTATATATACACTACATCTTCATCCATTCATCTAGCAGTGAACACTTGGGCTGCTTCCATAATTTGGCTATTGTAAATAATGCTGCTATAAACGTAGGGGTGCATATACTTTTCAAATTAATGTTTTTGTATTCTTTAGGTAACCCCCAGTAGTGGAATTGTTGAACCCTAGTGTAATTCTATTTTTAATTTTTTGAGGAACCTTCTATATTGTCTTCCACAGTGGCTGCACCAGTTTGCATTTCCACCCGCAATGGATGAGGGTACCTTTTTCTCCACATCCTTACCAAACACTTTTCCTTCTTGCATTTTTTATTTTAGCCATTCTGACAGGTGTGAGGTGATATCTCATTGTAGTTTTGATCTGCATGTCTCTGATGATGACTGATGTTGAGTACTTTTCATGTGTCTGTTGACCATCTGGATGTCTTTGGAGAAATATCTGTTAATGTCTTCTGCCCAGACTATTTGTTTTTTAGGTGTTGAGTGTGTAAGTTCTTGATAAATTTTGGGTAATAACCTTTCATTGGATATGTCATTTTTAAATATCTTCTCTAATTTGGTTGGCTGTCTTTTAGTATTATTGGTTGTTTCCTTTGCTGTGCAGAAGCTTTTAACTTTGATGTAGTCCCAATAGTTTATTTTGCTTTATTTCCCCTTGCCTCAGGAGACATACCTAGAAAAGTTTTGCTGCAGCCCATGTCAGAGAAATTACTACCTATGTTCTCTTCTAGGATTTTATGGTTTCAGGTCTCACATTTAGGTCCTTAATATGTTTTGAGTGTATTTTTGTATATGGTGTAAGGAAGTGGTCCAGTTTCATTCTTTTGCATGTAGCTGTCCAGTTTTCCTATCACCATTATTGAAGAGACTTTTTCTCATTGCATATTCTTGCCTCCTTTGTTGAAGATTAATTAACCATATAGGTGTGGATTCATTTGTGGGATTTCTATTCTGTTTCATTGACCTATGTGTCTGTTTTTGTGCCAATACCATACTGTTTTGATTACTACAGGTTTACAGTATATCTTGAAATCTGGGATTATGATACCTCGAGTTTTGTTCTTTTTCAAGATTGCTTTGGCTATTTGGGGTCTTCTGTGGTTCCATTCTAACTTTAGGATTGTTTGTTGTAATCCTGTGGAAATACTACTGGTATTTTGGTACAGATTGCAGTAAATCTGTGGATTGCTTTGGGTGGTATGGACATTTTAACAAAATTTGTTCTTTCAACACATGAACATGAAATGTCTTTCCAGTTGTGTCATCTTCAATTTCTTTCATTGGCATTTTATAGTTTGCACAGTCCAGGTCTTTCACCTCCTTAGTTAAGTTTATTCCTAGGTATTTTATTATTTTTTGACCATCTCTATTTTTATCATATCTGCTTAGGCAATAAGTCAGCATAGACTCTAACTGGAATTATTTCCATCCTTAATGCATTCTAACCCTCTTTGGTGCCTTTAAAAAATTTACTGTATTTACATTCCTGTTATAAATGAAATTAGTTTGTACAAATTTGCCTATCTATGGAGATTCTATGATCATTATGTCTTTGAAATGCATTTTGTCTTAATACCATGTAGCTGTGTTAATGTGGCTTTAACAATATGATATTTAATTTTACTATAATATAATCAGTTTTTATATTTTTACTCATATTTAATTAATATTTTTTAATTCTTTCAGTGTCAATTTTGTTTGGCGATGGGTGATAAGAGGTAAACTGACTTTACCAAGGTAAGTGACCCCACATTTCTTAAGGTGATGCATTTTTTAAAAGTAGATATTCTGGCACCCTAGTCCTCAAAGCTAGAAACCACACCTATGACTTATGGGGATTATAATATTCTATTCTCTACCTGCAGAGAAATATTTTTTATTTATCCCTCACTAAATAATATGAGAGGTGAAACAGTTCAATCTGCAAAGTGGCAAAAAAATTGAATTAAGTGATTTAGAGAACAGTGTGCTGTCATGAATCATATTTTAGAGAAAAACGAGGGTCCATATGAATAAAGATAAAAAGGAAAATAGTAAAACTAACTTGACAGGAACGATGGATTGTTAACTTCTATAAACAATGTAATTTGCTTAGATTTTATGTTTTTTAAATTTCTCAGCACCCCATGAAAAATATGGAATGTCTCTGATATTTTCTTCTCATATAATGCTTAGAAATATAGAAATGAATCATTCATCCTTCTTCCAGAATTTGAATGGTATTAAGTATTTAGTTTCTTTGATGTATCAAAGTAATAGAATCCTGTCAGGAAATGTTAGGTTTCCTAATATTGTAGCATGCACATTTAATAATCAAGTTTACTAGAACTTATTAGTTTTATCTGGGAGCTAATTTCAAACTAAGTATTTTTTGAGGGCAGATTTAATAATTTTAATGGCAGATTGTATTTTCTGTTGCTATTCACATAGCATTCAAGTTGAAAAACACATCACTGTGAAGTACAGATTTTAACATAAACCAAGGGAAATCTCGTTTCTTTCCTAATAAATAATTTAGGTGTTCTGTGGATCTATGTTCCTTATGAGTCTGTTTAACTTATCTGAGAAGCAATACAGAAGGAAGAATTTATTCTTGACTTAAATGTATAATAAATCAGATGGATTATTCAAGAGGAATTGTTGGTGTTTTCATCTTTATGATTACTTCATTGAATAATGCAAAATATCTTGGGAGAGCCATTGAAAATACAATTACATATAATTTTTAATTATGATTTAGAAATTGGGATTTATATTAATGTCTATGTGATATTTTTCCTTTACACATACATCTTAACAATACATTTTTAACCATCCTCTTTGAGAATATAAGAGGAAATATTATTATGGGAGTTGAAATAGGCTTATTCTATACCACTTTACCAGCCTATTAACACTTTATAATAAAGTTGATTTGTTCCCATAGCATTTCTCTTTTAAGTACACATTTTGCAAAGGAGACAATGCTATTTGATATCACCACAAGCAAATATGATAATGTTGATCAATTACAACCTACATTCTAAGTATCAGTTGTGAATATGCGAAAATAAAAAAGTTATGAGTTTTTTAAAATGACCCATGAAGACTTAGAAAAATTAGAATAGATAAAAGTGGAAAAGAAATTAAATCAATGAATAGAAAATACAGAATTTGCAAAGTAAGAGACCAAGTCATTGTGTATAAACAAGTGTATTTTTATGTAAACATGCAATGTATAAAGTGGAACGGGCATCTGATGATATGTTTGGTTATTTAATGTATTTTAAAATTAATTTGATTTTTAAAATTAATTATATGGGACTTGAGACATTTTTCTTGAAAATATTTGACACATGTGTTTGTTACTTTAATTAAGCAGTATCTGATTGGCAGTCATATTAGAGAGAACCATAATGTAGGAGATTGCAAAAAAATTCTGTAAAGACCTTTTGAAATTTAGCCTGGAACAAAATAGACATTAACTAGCCATGTTGGTGAAGTTGAACAGCCATTTAATGGGCCCAAAGAAGCAGCCTTGGGTTTTGATTCTTTCACCTCTCACCTTTCAAAAAGACAACTATTTTTAGTACCAGAATATCTGTATTTCATTTAACTCCGAATTAAGGAATTCATAAGGAGTAAATAAGTCTGTATGTTAAATCAAGAGAAAAATAATGGCTTATTTGTGGTACTGAACTGGAAACATGAGAAACTGACTAACATATGATTGAACACTTCACATGGAAGAGAGAGTACATTTAAATTTTAAAGGTAAGCAGCTATTTCCCAAGCAGTTATATCATGATGAATTCAAATGTCAAGAATTATTGTATCAAAGGCTTGCTTCTGGGTCTAAAATTACTCCCTCTTGCAATTGAAGAATTTCTATCTGGTTTGGATATCCTTTCTGATATATAAATCCTGATGAACAAGGAAACAATTTCTCTAAAGTAGTTTGTTAAAATTTCTCAGCCACACAGTTCTGACTAAAATTTGTTTTCTTGATAGTGTCATGTAGCAATAAAATGTCCAAAAGGATATATGAATTCACTAAAATAATCAGCACTAATCCTGGTTTACACTTGTCATTAAAAATTATGACTGAAGACATAATTTTACTGTTGGTACCATTTTAAATGAGTATAAGTTTATTTGTAAATGACATTTTGTATCTATATAATCTCTTGTGGCTGTAAGGCCTACAAGAACATAGACTGGTTTGTTTTTGAATCCTGAGAAAACAGAACATATTTGAAGTGAAACATACTTAATGAATATTTGTTTTAATAAATCAGCTGTAGTTTTTGAGGGTAAGACTCTGGGTAAATAGAGAGGCTTGTTATTATTGTAATTATTTGATTATAGCATATATAAAACACCATCCCCAGTTTTGGTAAGGAAAAGTATCACATATGTTTAAGAGCAAGAACTCTGGATCCAGAATTTTTGGATGATAATCTGGCTCATCCAACATATATGATCTTGTGCTTCTCTATGTCACATTTTCATCATTTCAAAGTAATGAATGAGCTTGTAATGTGCTTAGGGATGTCCCTTTCATACAGCAAACATTACATAGTTATTAACAATTATTATTATTGTTTTCATTGTTGCTGTCGTTTGAAATCAGACATGTCTTCTATGCTTAAGGGGTTGTTATTCTACTAGGAGAGACAGGTGTAAACAAAACTAATTATAATAAAAAGTATGCTATATTTCAGAAACTTCGAGAATTTGGACTTGTCTCTTTAGCCTAGGCCTGGATGATTTCACATTAGTATGAAATTTCTCATGTATATTTCAGCATCAGAAACCAGCAAGGACAGTGTTCTTTCTGGGAAGATGAACAGTGGGAAATAGTTAAACTAAAGAGGCTTGACAAATCAACAAAACAGCATTAGCCTTAAATGACTTTTTTTAAAAGTAGTTAATTACTAAATATCCTGTTTTAAAAACCCTTTTATGTCATTTTTTGCTAGCATTTACTCTTTTTAAAAATTTTTTTATTATTATGTTAATCACCATACATTACCTCATTATTTTTCAATGTAGTGTTCCATGATTCATTGTTTGTGCACAAAACCCAGTGCTCCACGCAGAACGTGCCCTCCTTAATGCCCATCACCAGGCTAACCCATTCCCCCACCCTCCTCCCCTCTAGAACTCTCAGTTTGTTTTTCAGAGTCCATTGTCTCTCATGGTTCGTCTCCCCCTCCAATTTACTCCCCTTCATTCTTCCCCTCATGCTATCTTCTTCTTTTTTTTTTCTTAACATATATTGCATTATTTGTTTCAGAGGTACAGATCTGTGATTCAGCAGTCTCGCACAATTCACAGCGTTCACCATAGCACATACCCTCCCCAATGTCTATCACCCAGCCACCTCATCCCTCCCACACCACCACCACTCCAGCAATCCTCAGTTTGTTTCCTGAGATTAAGAATTCCTCATATCAGTGAGGTCATATGATACATGTCTTTCTCTGATTGACTTATTTCACTCAGCATAACACCCTCCAGTTCCATCCACGTCATTGCAAATGGCAAGATCTCATTCCTTTTTATGGCTGCATAATATTCCATTGTGTATATATACCACATCTTCTTTATCCATTCATTTGTCGATGGACATCTTGGCTCTTCCCACAGTTTGGCTATTGTGGACATTGCTGCTAGCATTTACTCTTTAATGGTTTTTAATGCCATTCAATGTCAAGGTCCAACCCCCCTTTCCAAACTCAGCTTCCAACATTCAACACGTACCAGTCCAATTTCATTTTATGCGGCAGCCAATTTTTTCTCTCTTTTCCTGAATACTGTAAATTTGTACATTTTTCCTCTATCTTGAAGGCTGTTATTCCCAATCCTGCATAGGACAAAACTCTAAAGTTGTCTCTTACGTTTTGTGTCATTTCAAGTTTGGCAGATAGAAACCAAATACAGATGCACACACCCCACAACACAATGTGGTAGATTACATTGAAAACTTATTTCATCCGTTTCAAGGATAGAGAATATTTTTAGAAGCAAGTTTGGCCGCCCAGAACTGGAACAGATGCAGCCTATTGCAGTGTGCATTCCCTAGGCCTCCAAATCCCTAAGGGGTGAGGGCTGGTATGCATCTGCCAGTGATACTGGCTAATTTGAGAAACTTAATTTCTTACTGGGCCATGATTCTTACATAATTGTTGTTTTCATTACTATCCATAAAGAATTATACATATAATTTATATGCTTCCATTTGAGAGAAACATTGATTCCCACATTCTGAACTAATCTCAGTAAAAGTGAAGGGGTTTCATCAACTGGGAGGAGGCAGGCATATGGTTCTGAGTATTACTTGCATTGAGATTTCCAGCATTGCATAAAAATCAAATGTCGCTACACACGATTAGACCTTTCATCTTCCAGCTCCCATACCATTTTCTTTCTTTTGAGCCAGACTCTATGCTGGGGGCTGCAGACCAGTAGATCCAATGCAGGCTTGTCTTCATTTATGCCATGTTATAGTAGGCAACACAGATCCATAGCCAGTTCATTCAAATGATAATCTGTGTCACCATAGGGGCAAGTATGGAGTGCTGTGAAAGCATGTAAATGGGACATCTCATTCATTGTATGGGAATAAGAGGTGCCTTGGAGAAGGTGACACTTGAGATGTCTGCACGAGTTAACTAGGTGAAGAGATTGGAGAGAACATTTCAATCAGATGGAGCTCCATGTTAAAGTTTCCTTTATTAGAATATAATACATCCAGGGAGCTGCATGTAATTTGCCATTCTCATCTCTAAGAGGACTCAATGGTGGAGTGCATTTTTATGCTTTAGGGTCCAACTCATAGTACCTCCTAGTTCAGGAAATGTTTTCTGATTATTTACTGTGCTCATATCCATGTGTTGGATGTTACATCTAAAAAAAATGAATAGCTTGGTTCACTGAAAATATTTTACTTAAATATGTATGTATTTTGTGTGGGTAGGTAGGTAGATAGACAGACATTTAGACATCTTCTAAAGCTTCAGATCATTAAGGGCAATTTAGCCATGCAGTCATTTTTTGTGTGTTTTCACAATCTGTACATTTGAAAACTTTCATTTGAGGAATGCCACTTTTATTGGTGACATTTGAGTGATTTTCTTATTGACTTATAGCATATTGATTTATGTGAAATGCTTTTTTAGGCACTCAATAAGTGCTTGTTGGCTGACTGACTTTCACAAACATTTAAGATAAGAATGATGTATATAGTGAAATCATTTTGCCAACAGGAAACTAACTGGGTGCCAAGATTTGTATACAGTGTAAATCATAAAGACATGGAAGTCTCATGACTGCCTGGAGAAAGCACACAGATGCACTTTTCCAAGTAACAGATTCACTTTTCTGCAGCTTATGGCTAAGAAAAAAGCTTCAGGCAGGACCAAACAAACTATTCTTGAGACTGACAGTGAGTAAATCTATATTGTGTTTTCTAGATTTTTATTATATTGTAGAGTGTGCTATGAAGCACTGTCCACATATCATAGACATGATAGATGAGAGTACACACTTTAGAATTAGACTGTCCTGGCTGGAGTTGAAACCCAGCCTTCATAGCAACCATCTGTATGGCTTTAAATATGTCTTTTAATTTCTTTTTTTTATGTTATGTTAATCACCATACATCATTAGTTTTTGATGTAGCGTTCCATGATTCATTGTTTGCGTGTAACACCCAGTGCTCCTATTTAGTACATGCCCTCTTTAATACCCATCACCAGGCTAACCCATCCTCCCACCCCCTTTCCTCTAGAACCCTCAGTTTGTTTCTCAGAGTCTGTAGTCTCTCATGGTTCATCTCCCCCTCTGATGTCCCCCCCTTCATTTTTCCCTTCCTGCTATCTTCTTCTCCTTCTTCTTCTTCTTCTTCTTCTTTTAACATATAATGTATTATTTGTTTTAGAGGTACAGGTCTGTGATTTAACAGTCTTTTAATTTCTATAGAGATTGGTTATATCATAGGCTGGATAATGCCCTCCATCCCTAATAATATGTCCATATTCCAATCCCTAAAACCTGTGAATATGTTTCCTGAAATGTTAAAAAGGAATTTGCAGATGTGATTAAGTTAAGGGTTGGTCAGCATGAGCCCAAGGAATGCAGGCAGCCTCTAGAAGCTAGAAAAGGCAAGGAAACTAATATAGCTCAGTTATCTAAAATTAGGCATAATAAAAACCTCCCTAATAGGATTATTGTGAGGATTAACTGTGATAGTAAGTGTAAAAGAGCAGTCAGCAGTATAGACTATCAGGATTCAAAGAATATAGAGCCCAAACATGTCTCAACTTGAAACTTTTCCTTATCACATAAATAAGCTTTTCAGTCTACACTTTTAACAAAACATTTGCCTTTTGAATTTATTTATTTCATAATGTAGACAGTACTTTGACCTTTCATGGGAAAGATGTTAGAATTACCAAGATTATATATATTAAGAAAAGAAAAGAAAGAAGGTAGCATGTATCGAAAGCCCAATCAAATCAACAAAATATGCTATTCAATTTTTCATATGTTATTTTAACAACCTTAAAAAAGGTGGCATTTTTCTCATTGTCAAACATACATGTTGAGATTTACCTTAAAACCTAAATATAAAATAATAGGAGTATTAAAGTGATAGTAAACCAACTCCTAATAACTGAAAACTGTAAGCTAGCATTAATATTTGACTGGACCTGAGGGCTCATATGGTGAAATCAGGGAACAAGTCCTATCCTCATTCTACCTGTTTGCTTTGCTCTCCTTTGTACCATCTTCCTTTACAGTTTGGCTCTTATCATATGCACATGAGGCTGATATGCTACCAGCCTGGTAACAGCAGTGATAAGAAAACATCTCTTTTCTAATCATTCTGGCCAAAATTTTGAGCTGATGGCTTATGGACAAATCCAAAGAGGAGGAGGTAAATTATTTGATTGATTGAACATGAGTCCATGCCCAAGCTGGAGCATCAAGGACGTATAAGGCAATGGTTGGAATGTATAAATGATTGGTGATATGATTATTTTTTCATTTTGGAAATGAAAGTTTTGGTAGTATGGAGGATGTATCAGAACAGAAAATTACATACTTTTAGGGAGATTTTGCAATAGTAGGTAATAGAGGTGAGGGTTGTCTTCTAGACTCATTAAACAGAAATAAGTCATCAGGGATCCTGAAGAAAAATTCAACCTTTTTCTCTATTTTGTAGTTGAAATAGGATAAAAGAGGAGAATTTACTTATTCAAGATTACCTACCCCATTTGGACACGTAATTTTTGTTTCTGCCTTGTATATTTGTCTTTTCTCTTTGGTTTGTTATAAAGAAAACTAATACCTACTTCCTCAGCTTCTCCAGGGGACAGCAAGTTTTCGTTCTAAAATAACTAGGACTTATTAAACCAGATTTAGTTTCTCAAGGTCTACTTCACTATGAGTATCTCTTTTTCTATGGATAAAATCCCTTTCTCCCAGCCAAAGGCTCAGAATAATCTTTGGCTTGAGTGTTTTCCTCACTCAGAGTCCTTGAAACGATCTTGAGATTTGGTTTTTCTAAGATCTTTCTAACATTGCTCTTGAGATTTTAGCTGAGTTCAAGGTCTAAATAGTAATTTGCATTCATCCATTTAACAAATTTTGCTTAATATTTACTATGTGCTAGAGGCTGTGCAAGGTCCTAGAGACAATATGATGAATAAGATAGTTCAAGAACTCAAAAGATTCTGAAGTTTAGTGAGGTATACAGACAAGTAAACAGCACATAAAATAAGCCCTGGAAAGTGCCCTGATGGTGGCAGGCACAGGGTACAGTGGGAGACAGAGGAAGGACAACTACCTAGTACTGTTGGAGGGGAGAGCGTAGAGCTGGTCAGGAAAGGCACTGTGCTAGTTAACATTTAAATTAAGTACAACCCTAAAGAACACCAAGGTATTGAAGGGGGAGGATGTGTAAACAGAGGCAAAGAGTAAGCAACATTCACAAAGGTGCCTGATAAAAGGGAAACTAAAACAAGTTTGACATGTCTGGAGCATAGAATGGCATTTTGAAGCTTTGGGATAGATAGAATTGAGAATGGAGGGAGACAAGACAGGAGAGATGAGGAGGCACCAGGAAGGAAGGATCTGGCAAACCATAGAAAGGACTTTGGACTATCTGGGACATGAAAGGGTTTGCAGTGAAAGGAAAAAACATAATCAAACTTCTGATTTTAGAACTAGCTCTCAAACTATAAAATAGACACTGAACTGGAGAAGGGTAAACCTAATGTGGGAAGATTAAATAGTAGGCTGTTTACCCTAATTAAATATGGTTGTGGATAAAGACTTGTTAAGGTATTGATATTATTAATATTAATATATTTGCTTTCAAAATGTGTAAGCAAAACTTGAAAATAAGGTGATATTTAAAGTATACATTTTGCATACTCTATCAGTTTGAATTTAACAAATTTAAATAATATGGATAAAGATATTATAAAACTACTGTAACATTGTATGTCAACTATACTCAAATTAAAAAAAAGAAAGAAAATAAAGCAGAAAGACAAAGAGAATAAAGAATATGTATGAAATGTTTACATACCTACTATGCATCAGAATATATGCTAGGTTGTGTTGACACTTTAGATTTTTAAAGTTCCTGCTGTTAGGTCATCCTATTGAGGGGGAAACATTATGATGTGTAACTTTATGACCACTTTATAAGCACTATGGAAATACTGGTAGAATGATTAACTTATTTTGCATAGAAGAAATCAGAAAGGCTCCAAAGAAAGAACAATTGAGCTTGGTCTTTAAATACTTAGTCTAGAAGATCAAGAACAAAAACAACATTAGCGCTAAAACATGAATAAGACATAAATTAAAACATGAAGTCATGAAGTTTTTTTATACCTAATTAATAGCAAATTAAGTAGTGCAATTGGTGAAAGAATAAGAGTATGGTACAAAAGAGATCCCAAACAACAAACTAAGGAGTTAATGATATTTCCCCCTAAACAATAGGAAGACATCATTGTCAGCATAGTAGTGACATGATCCGATCAATTTACTTGAAAGGAAATGGTGTTGGGAGTGAAGAAAATGTCTGATGTATAAAAAAAAAGTGGCCAAACAGAATCAAAGGGCCATTGTCACTTGTTCCTAACTTTTCAAATTGGAAATTATTAGAAGGTGGAGGAGGGTTAGTAAAATATCCTCCAGATTGAGAAGGCACTTTAAGACTGAAAAATGAAGCAAACCACTCCATACCACTTATAAAGTGTTTTATTCAGGATAACTTATGGCGGGGATAAGGAGGAGGGAAGATCCAGGGGATACTTGGCCATTCTCTGCCCCATTCTCTGCAGCTACTCTCCACCCAGTCCAGACCTTAATCCCCAGCTTTCATGGAGCAAAGAGACATTGTGTTGAGGTCACAGGGTACATATCTACAGTGGACCCTTCTGTCTGTCAGTCATCTCTACTAGTTATCTAAAGTGAAGCTTGCTGTGTGCCATTTTGGGGAAGATCAGAACAAGCCTTCCCACATTCCAGTCAGGGCACACGTTACCTCCATGGGGCCTAGAAAGCTTTTACGAATGTGTAGGTGTGCGTGTATCAGTGTTGGGGTGGAGGCACGGAAGATGCAGAGAGAAATAGGACCAGAGGGCATCCCTGAAGTATTCTCAATAGTGTGATTTAAAGATATTTTAGATTGAGTTTGTATCAATTTTTAATATGGTCTCCTTTAAGAGTTTTCTCTTTTAGTCATAACAATTTGACTATTTCTGAGACTCTTAGTCTTGTGAGAATGTGCTGCCTGGACCCAGTGTCCCTAAGTGGGCCATATATCTGTGATTTTCCATCCCATGCCCTCCATCTCTGTAAGTATCAGGAGAGGCCTTGGAGGAGTCTTTGCCCCTCTGAGAAACTGTATGACACACTCGCTCTTCCCGAGGGAATGAAACTCTGTAGATAAATGTTTGATGTACTTTCAACTTCTTTACAGTTCTCACTCCTCTAAATGTGCAATGGCAAAGAAATCTCTCAAGCAGAAAGGTGAGTCACCTCACAAAGCCAGTGACTGCAAGGATAATTATTCTTCTTTGCCCTGCAGGTCATTTATTATGGATGAGAGATACATCAAACTCACCTATAACCAAATGCTATGCTATTAATGCAGAGGGCTTTGAAGTTGGTATTTTTGTGGCTGCTGGCAGTTCCTATGACCAATATGAAATTTTGTGACTCTGAGCAATTTTAATTCCCTGTGCAAATATTTAAGTAATTCTGGTAACCTAGAATGAGCTCCCAGAACATTAGATCTTAGAACCATAATGATAATTCAAAATCATTTTTAACTGACAGAAAATAATAACCATGACATTTAATATCTGCCAACCACTATCCCCGCCATGTAAATATTATAATTCCAGTTTTAAAGGTAGATTAACTAGAGCCCAAAATGGTCCAATATCTTGCCCAAAGTCATAAAGCCAATTTATCTTGATCTCAAACCCAGGAACATCTTCAAGCAACTCAGGCTTTTTCTACTAGAGCTACAGCTAGCCTCCTATAAAATTACTTTAGATGGGACATATGAGGGACTTTCGGCAGTTACAGACGCTGTACAGATTCTGAAACTGGTCAGTGGAATGTCTACTGGAATGCTTGATTAAAATGCCAATGCAGGCATAGAAAAACAGCAGACTTGTCTCTTTCAAATTCAAGCTCACTCTTTCTTTTGTATGCTGCATCTTCCACACTGGGTGCTTAATAAATATTAATTATGATAATGCCTCACAGAGTTAAAATTAATGTATTTCTTGCAAGTGGTTGGACTGCTTGAGAAGAGACTATCAATTCAATATGAGATTTTACTTTATTGTAATTTAAACTGAGCAAAAAAGAAGAAACAGTAAATACTTTCCAACTGTTTTAATTATGACAGAGAACAGTGTTCCTGTAGATTCGTTGGTCCAATCAATGTGGCCAACATTTACTGAATACTTTCTATATGACAAATGCTCAACTAAGCATTTTGCCACTGCTAACATTTAATATTTAAAACAACACTTTAGGTAGGTATTATTATAACCTTTCTTTTCCAAATAAGGAAACTGAGGTATTGAGGTGTTCTATAAATGGCCAAACTGGTATAAGCCCTCAGGCATTCTGACTCCAGAGTCTAGCATCTAGACCACTATGCAATAGTTTCTTGAATTTAAATTTGAAATTGGGACAATCACTAATTGATTTATTCATTCTTTCTTTTAAATAACATAAATTGAGCATTTCATGTGCCTAAAGCTCTATGCAAAGGGCCTGGTGGGATATAGAACTGAATAAGCTCTTTACCTAAAGAAAGCATACAACCTTAAGTATTGTGAGGCTGAGCAAAATGATTGTTGTAATTACATCAAAAGAATCATGGGAACATGAGAGAAGGTGGGGGTTTGTTCTGACTGAAGAACATAGGAAAACTTTCCATGGACAGATGATTTAAAGCCCCGGCAAGAGGAAATAGGATGGCAACTGAGGTAAGGGAACATCAAGGGAAAAATATGGGAAAATGAAAATCCATAATGTGTTTGAAAAGTACTGAATAAACTAGTAGGGAAACAATTCCCCCTCAATTCCCTGCTTTCTGGTATGTACTTTTTGGTTCTTAAACCGGATGCTCATTAAAACCAACGGGGAACTTCTTCAAAGCTGATACATCCTAGCTCCATATCTTAGAAAGTCCACTTAGGACTGTAGGGTTTGGACATGTGTTTTTGTTGTGCTCACTTAATTAAAAACTTCAGCTATTTCTTAATTGTAAAAGTATTTTGTTATGTTTCTTCTCTCTCCTCTGGTATGTCTTTGGGGGCTTCCCAGGTTTTTCTCCATTTCTACTTTCATGATTCTTTTGAGACTTACTAGGAATAATCTTTCAGAAATAAATAGTGGAAAGAAGAATGCCGGGCCAGGCACAAATATAGTCATCACAAGTAGTTGCGGTTCTTATACTCAGAACTTGAAAAAGATACATCCTAGATCTTAGCCTTTCACATCTTTGCTATGTATTTCTAAAAAACGTATTTATGTAAACCATGTTCTTTATTACACAATATAGAGGGCAAGGAAAACAGATGATCTCAAAAGGAAAACTAGAAATATAAATCATGCACAATGTAGTACTTTTGTCTAAAAATATCTATGTACAAATAAGGAATCATTAGAAAACAGCTGGGGATTCCCCTGACCCAAATCTCTAACTTTATGATTCAAGCTTAAGAGTAGCTTGTTCCCTTATCACCTACTTCTGGTTTGGGAGACTCTCTTATCTCTTTCTTAGTGTGCCTCCCCAGGGTATTCTTTCCACCACAGTCTTCAGGGTCCTGAAGCCCTCCTACCTTGTAGGGAGCATCTACTCTTTCTTAGCAAACCCTTTTTCTAAAGTTGGTGTCTTTTAAAGCCTTCGTGGTTACTAAAAGCGCATACACATGCAGAGGTACACACACATATGTATGTATGTCTGTTTGCTTGTATGTGTGTATATGTAAAATGATAATTCACCTGCTCATTGCACCTCCCTCTTCTTACACTCTACTTCTCAGGGAAAATTGCTGGTGACTATGTTGTTCCCTCACTACCTTTCTTCCATCCTTCCCTTTTTCCTAATATGGAATTGATGGGTGAAGTAGTTTTTTGGATAAGCTCACTTAGAGCCCTGCTTATAATCTCCTACAAAATTGCAAAGATCATTGAGAGTGGTCCATATCCTTCTATAATTTAAAGCATTTTCCTTTAAATGTAGATAATAATAATTATGATAGCTACCATTACATGACTGACATTGTGATAAGGGCTTTGCATTCATTGATGTATTTAATTTTTTTCTTACAATAGCCCTTTGAGGTAAATATTATACCCACTTGCAGATGAGAAGACAGAGGCCATAGAAATAATGTATCAAGTTTTGTAGAACTAGACAACAACAGGGTGAGGATTTGAACCTAAGTGTGTTGGGGTACCCATTTTATTAATTACCTTTACATATATAGAGAGAGAGTCATTCTTTTAGCCAATATTTAATGAGCAACTGTAATGGATATGCCAGAGATGTTGGTCTAGGTGCTAAGCATTCAATGATTAACAAAAGCAGACACATTTCCATTCCTTATGGAGTTAACAGTCTAGGAGGGGAGATAGATATTAACAAAATGAAAGTAGTATGAAATTACCATTACAGTAAGTATGAAAAGGAAGGCACATGCTCATATATTAAGAGGGGTGGGTTAAGGTGGACAGGAAGGTCAGCTTAGGTTTTTATGAAGTAACTTGTAAACTGATCTATGAAAAATGAGAGGGGTTTTTCTGAGGAAGAAAGAAGGCCCTTTTGATGGGTTGAGGCTCAAAGTAAGACTCAGTAAGACATGCATGGTTAAACATTTTTAAATCTTCATTGGAGCAATGGGAAGCTAGTGAGGGATTTTAAGTATGGAGATGACAAAATTTGATTTAGAAAAGATGTCTTTGGCTGCAATGTGGAGAAGAATGGCAGTATATGTGAGAAGATTAGTTAGTCTGGTTGGTAACAGTGTTGAGAGATCATGGGAACTGACATTAAGGTTATGGTAAACAGGTAGATTTTGACAGGTTTGAAATCCATTCAGGAAATAAGATCAATAGGAATTGGTTATGAATTGGATTTAAGGAAGAAGAGGAATCAAGGATGTCTCTTAGGTACTTGATTTGTATAAGCAGATGAAAAGCGTACCAATTTATTGATAATAGGAGTAGTGGAAGAATATATTGCTTCATTATTCTGTTAATGATTAGCTAATTTGTGAGATGTGCACAATATATTAATAATCAAAAGGCATTTGACTATCAGGCGAAATCTAGAAGTCACTATTGAGATGGCATATTGATTTTTCCACTGATAAAGTCAGGATGATCAAACCTATCTATAGGTATTTTTTTTAAATAATGTGATTCATAATAGATGCTCAATAAAATATTTGTTGAATTAATGATTCTTAAAGAAGCAAAGCATCTGTAGTATTTGGTGATTACTAGATATTCAGTAAATTTTAATTAATTTAATAATTCAGTCCAAAATAATTTACAAAGGCAAATCATTTTGAATGTGAAAAAGAATCATAAACAAAATGAGATTATACTTTAATTCCAACACAAGGCATTGTTACAGTCTTTTTAAATTTAGTTTTGCTATCCCTCCATTCTCTTCCACATCACACAGCACACTTGGCTTTAGAATCCAAGAAAGGGTTAACTTATTTTTAATGGTGACCACATAAAGACTAGTATCCACTCAGATGTCTTAAAAGATGTGTAATGAAGATGTTTTCTCCAACTACTGGAGTAATTTGGGCCACCAGATGTCACTACAGATTAAGCAATGGTGAAAGGCTTCCCACAGTATAAATTCTACAGAGGATTTTGACAAGTTAAGCAAATACTAGAAGATGTTTATTTTTAAAGAAAAGTAATTGGGCAATTGTTCGACTTTTTTTAGTTCTTTCTGCTTTCCCTTCAGTGCGTCTGGAAGAATGAAATAAAGAATGCCTATATTGCATATATCATCTAATTTTGCATAACTTGTGCCTTGTATCCTAATAAAAAAGAATAGATGTTATGGTCCAGCAGAGCATAGTTTTTATTTCAGCAATTTGTTTGATTGTGAGCAATATTTTTCAAGCTTCATTTTTCTCTGACTTCATAAAAGAAGACTGTCCCAGCTCACTTATATTAATGACCCTTTACACAACTACCTTGCTGGTAAGGGGTATAGCACAAGCTGAATATATTTCCATTATAATGGCCACCTATAACGGGTAGTTAATCATGAAGAAAATTCATTAGCTGAATGTCACCAGAAACCTATGTCATGTAGCAAATGAACAGAGGACAGCCAGTTTGAGTTTTAATTTCTGCAATGAGCTCCTGTTGTAAAACTCCTTTCCTCTGTATGAAATCGGGCAGAGAATTAACAACATGACAAATGGCTGGTGGAACCTGATGAGAGACCTTGATTATAAGAGTTTGTTATTTCTTTTGGAGTTTCCACAAATTTCTCATTGGAAGAAGTTATATTTTTGCATGCCCTGAATTTTACTTCTTAAGCCCTGAATAACTAAGGAAGCTGAAGCATAGTCTTTGAGCAAGACTCCAATTTAGGTCTCTATCAGAGTTCTTTTGTGAATCAAATTCAGTATAAGCTTACTGCCAGAATACTGGGTATTTCACATATTAATTTGATATTTATTCAACAAATTGTTCTTGACAAGCTTCTCTACACTAGGTAATTTTCCAGGTGGTAGGGATGCAATACCAAATAAGACTGAAACAACAAGCCCTCATGAAGTTTATTGTCTATTACAGAGGGAAGTAGGGATATGGAGGGATGAAAGCAAAAATAAACAATTTAGCAATGAGTAATTTTATACATTTTTATAAAAAAATAAAATAGATAGTAGAATAGAGAAACTAGAAACTGATGGGGGATCATGGGAAGGAGCCAAACATATTAAATTTCAAGCACTGGGGAGAGAAAAGCAAAGCCTCTATCTTTATAACCTTTACTTCCTAGCTTGAGAGATAGATTGACTCCCTATTTCATTATGGACTTGAAAATTCTCCATGAGGAATATTGGACCAGTTATTATTAGAGCCATTAACTCTGCCTAATAAGACAGGGTTAAAGTGAGCAGATAACTTCCAATTAGAGTCAGATGGCTGAAGTGGGAATAAGGAGAAGCTGTCAAAGAAATGGACGATGTGAAGAACAGATGAAATAGGTGTCTACCAAAAGATTAAATGCAATTTCAGTAGATTTCGGTACAGTTGGCATATACATGCCTTATTGGTAATAGAATAAACCTGTGGAAATCTTTTTGGAAGTAGTTTGGCAAATTATTTCTATAGCCAAAGCAATATCCACACCTCCTTAGGCTTATCAGTGCATTCTGATAATGCAAACTATGAATTGTATTTTGAAGAAAAACTATGTGTGCATGAAAATGTTTATTAAAGTGTCATTATAATAGTAAAAGGTGAGAAGCACCTTAGGTATTCAACAACATTTCAGAGACTATAAATTTATGGTACATCAATCACCATGATGAGATAATAAGTACTCATCACAAGCAACAATTTGTTATGAAACAAAATGGACAATGAAATATTAAGTTAAAATAAAAGCATGATTTGACGATATCTTCTTTATTATTTTATGTTAAATATATGTATTCCCATGAAGGGGGGGATAAGAGGAAACATAGGAGGTTAGTTTATCTGATATTTTTAAGAAGCATCCTTGAAGACCTATGGTATTTGGTCATGATTGAGAGTATAAAGATGAATAAATCATGGCTGTCCCATCAAGCTGTTGATGGTAAGGAGATCAGTAGGTCTGTATATGGAATTAGGATGAATTACTTTGGTTTTGTGCAAAGCCCACAGGAGTGTGGGGAAAGGCATGAGGGAAAAAAGACCATACTTCTTGGACATCTGCTGTGTGTTAGGCCCTTTTGGGGACTTTTCCTTGTATATTTCCTTAAATATTCATGAAAAACCATAATTTTTATTTTATCATGCCTGACTCATATGTGACTAAGCTGAAACTCTGAAGAGTTAAATAATTCAATTATGGTCAGTGTTGTAATAAGTTGTTAATCCATAATTTAAACATTTGATCTTAGATCTGCAAACACATACTTTACTTTCTCCTAGGGAATATTGAATCAAAATGAGGGGAGAATAGGGGAACGAGAAGGGTTTCTTCACAAAGAATTCACAGAGAAAATGGCTTTTGCATTGAGTCTTAAATGCAGAGTGAGATCCTGTTTGGGCGTTGTTCTGAGTATTAGAAAGTGTGTGTGCAAAGGCGCATGGTGCTCTGGGCATTGCACGTGTACAGCGGCTAGAGACAGGAACCATATGAGAGAAGAGGGTAGCACATATGATGAAGAAATGTTAGTGAAGTCAAAACGTGTAAAATGTGACTGCTCTGTGGGACATAGTAAGGAGACTGAACTTAGGTGGTGGCAAAGTAAAGAATCTTCAGATTTGTGAAGGGAGTATATGTGCTTCTTTTGTCTAGGTGAATCTTGTGCAATTACAGAGGCTGCACACAGACACCACAATGTAAGAGCATCCACTAACATGTCAAGCATAGTTCTGCCAAACAAAGCCATGACTACTGCTGACAGAATCATAGAAATTAATGTCAGGGAAATTTGGAATCAGTTCTTTTGTGTCTGTCATGGTGCAGCATTTCTCTGTTCAATCCTGCCTCTAGGCTGAATGGGATTTGCTTATCGGTGTTGCTGCTGCTTGTTATTTATTGTAGGTGTTTCTCCTGCTCTTTTTAATTCTCTATCATCAAAGGCAATGGTATGAAAATAGAATCTTTAAAATTTTATTAGCTATTTTGAAAAACAAAATATTCTTTCATTTCTAAGATTTTTAAACACAACCTATGAGCTTTTGCATTTCCAAATAGACTATTTTTCTGAGGAGTCTTTTTTACATAGCATATAATTTCAGCACCATTGTATCCATGCTCTCGTACTCAGGCAGAAGTTCTATGTGTGTGTACACACACATATGTATGTAAGATATGCACATGTATAAATATATCTTACATATACATATAGTAAAAGATATGTATACATACATATATATATATACATATATATATATATATATATATAGGTTTGTTTTTATTTCTTTTTATTTTTTATTATTATGTTTTGTTAATCACCATACATTACATCATTTGACGTAGTGTTTGTGATTCATTGTTTGCGTATAACACCCAGTGCTCCATGCAGAATGTGCCCTCTTTAATACCCATCACCAGGCTAACCCATTCTCCCACTCCACTCCCCTCTAGAACCCTCAGTTTGTTTTTCAAAGTCCATTGTCTCTCATGGTTCGTCTCCCCCTCCGATTTCCCCCCCTTCATCTTCCCCTCCTGCTATCTTCTTCTTCTTTTTTTTAACATATACTATATTATTTATTTCAGAGGTACAGATCTGTGATTCAACAGTCTTGCACAATTCACAGCACTCACCATAGCACATACCCTCCTCAATGTCTATCACCCAGCCCCCCGATCCCTCCCGCCCCCCACCACTCCAGCAACCCTCAGTTTGTTTCCTGAGATTAAGAATTCCTCATATCAGTGGGGTCATATGATACATGTCTTTCTGATTGACTTATTTCACTCAGCATAACACCCTCCAGTTCCATCCACGTCGTTGCAAATGGCAAGATCTCATTCCTTTTTATGGCCGCATAATATTCCATTGTGTATATATACCACCTCTTCTTTAGCCATTCATCTGTCGATGGACATCTTGGCTCTTTCCACAGTTTGGCTATTGTGAACATTGCTGCTATAAACATCGGGGTGCATGTACCCCTTCAGATCCCTACATTTGTGTCTTTGGGGTAAATACCCAGTAGTGCAATTGCTAGATCGTATGGTAGCTCTATTTTCAACTTTTTGAGGAACCTCCATACTGTTTTCCAGAGTGGCTGCACCAACTTGCATTCCCACCAACAGCGTAGGAATGTTCCCCTTTCTCTGCATCCTCGCCAACATCTGTCATTTCCTGACTCGTTAATTTTAGCCATTCTGACTGGTGTGAGGTGGTATCTCATTGAGGTTTTGATTTGGATTTCCCTGATGCCGAGTGATGTTGAGCACTTTTTCATGTGTCTGTTGGCCATTTGGATGTCTTCTTTGGAAAAATGTCTGTTCATGTCTTCTGCCCATTTCTTGATTGGATCATTTGTTCTTTGGGTGTTGAGTTTAAGAAGTTCTTATAGAGTTTGGATACTAGCCCTTTATCTGATATGGCAATTGCAAATATCTTCTCCCATTCTGTTGGTTGTCTTTTGGTTTTCTGGACTGTTTCTTTTGCTGTGCAAAAGTTTTTATCTTGATGACGTCCCAATAGTTCATTTTTGCCCTTGCTTACCTTGCCTTTGGCAATGTTTCTAGGAAGAAGTTGCTGCAGCTGAGGTTGAAGAGGTTGCTGCCTGTGTTCTCCTTGAGAATTTTGATGGACTCCTGTCTCACGTTTAGGTCTTTCAACCATTTGGAGTCTATTTTTGTGTGTGGTGTAAGGAAATGGTCCAGTTTCATTCTTCTGCATGTGGCTGTCCAATTTTCCCAACCCCATTTGTTAAAGAGACTGTCTTTTTTCCATTGGACATTCTTTCCTGCTTTGTCAAAGATTAGTTGACCATGGAGTTGAGGGTCCATTTCTGGGTTCTCTATTCTGTTCCATTGATCTATGTGTCTGTTTTTGTGCCAGTACCACACTGTCTTCAGGATGACAGCTTTGTAATAGAGCTGGAAGTCCGGAATTGTGATGCCACCAGCTTTGCTTTTCTTTTTCAACATTCCTCTGGCTATTCGGGGTCTCTTCTGGTTCCATACAAATTTTAGGATTATTTGTTCCATTTCTTTGAAAAAAGCAGATGGTATTTTGATGGGGATTGCACTGAATGTGTAGATTGCTCTAGGTAGCATTGACATCTTCACAATATTTATTCTTCCAATCCTTGAGCATGGAACGTTTTTCCATTTCTTTGTGTCTTAATTTTTTAATGAGTATTTTATAGTTTTCTGAGTGCAGATTCTTTGCCTTTTTGGTTAGATTTATTCTTAGGTATCTTATGGTTTTGGGTGCAATTGTAAATGGGATCGACTCCTTAATTTCTCTTTCTTCTGTCTTATTGTTGGTGTATAGGAATGCCACTGATTTCTGTGCATTGATTTTATTATATCCTGCCACTTTACTGAATTCCTGTATGAGTTCTAGCAGTTACCCAATCAAAAAAGAGAATTACGGACCAATATCCTTGATGAACATGGATGCAAAAATTCTCCCCAAAATACTAGCAATAGGATCCAACAGTACATTAAAAGGATTATTCACCATGACCAAGTGGGATTTATCCCTGGGCTGCAAGGTTGGTTCAACATCAGCAAATCAATGTGATACAATACATTAATAAAAGAAAGAACAAGAATATATGATCCTCTCAATAGATGCAGAAAAAGCATTTGACAAAGTACAGCATCCTTTCTTGATCAAAACTCTTCAGAGTATAAGGATAGATGGTCCATACCTCTATATCATAAAAGCCAGCTAGGAAAAACCTACAGCGAATATCATTCTCAATGGGGAAAAACTGAGAGCTTTCCCACTAAGGTCAGTAACACGGCAGGGATGTCCACTATCACCACTGCTATTCAACATAGTATTAGAAGTCCTAGCCACAGCAATCAGACAACAAAAAG
Source organism: Zalophus californianus (assembly GCF_009762305.2). NCBI lineage: Eukaryota > Metazoa > Chordata > Mammalia > Carnivora > Otariidae > Zalophus > Zalophus californianus. The sequence continues at coordinate 51,135,787 of NC_045605.1, forward strand.
AAATAAAATGTATCTGAATCAGCAAGGAAGTCAAACTCGCACTCTTTGCAGATGATATGATACTTTATGTGAAAAACACAAAAGACTCCACCCCAAAACTGCTAAAACTCATACAGGAATTCAGTATTATATATATTTTTTAAGCCTGTGCTGAAAAATACATTTGGCATTTCAGAACTGTATAATTGCAGAGCAACACATTCTAGATCTGTATAGCTTAATTCTGTATCCAACAGTAATTAAAATTATGATGGAACCCTAAATAGGTTTATCAATTGCTAATACTTCTTCCTATAGATTTTGTTCATCTTTTGAAAGTATTTTGAGTTCTGTAGATCTCCCTGATTTCTCATGAAGGATAAGCTACATTCTCAACAAGACACATTTCTGCAAATGTCCTTGGTTAGAAAGAAAGGATCCAAGAAAAACAAACAAAAATTGCAGCATGGATAGAAGAATAGTGCTTTAATATCACTTTTTCTGAGAGGCTTATCTTGATATTTATCACAAAAACAAATAACTATGTTTCCAACCTCACCACAATTTCAAATTGAAATAGAATAGAATAAAGTCTGATGTCTTTAAAAACAAAACCTTCAAGGGGTACCTGGGTGGCTTAGTCAGTTAAGCTTCCAACTTGATTTCAGCTCAAGTCATGATCTCGGAGTCATGAGATTGAGCCCTTCATTGGGCTCTGTGCTGGGCCTGGAGCCTGCTTGGGATTCACTTTCTTCCTCTCTCTTTACCCCCCCCCCCCACCCAGGTGTGTGCACTCTCTCTCTAAATAAAAAACAAACCAACAAAAAACCTTCAAGACTGATAATGCAGAATTATTTTTGTTAAGAAAGTTGCAACTAAAACAATATGGATCAGGATACATTATGTCTCTCCTCATTTTAAAAATTACCTGAAGACACTGAATGTTTCAACAGACAGAAGATTGACAGAAAGATCAATGATAGATACATAAATAGATATTACATGTAACATAGCACTTGTTAAAACGAATTTTCTGCAAATTAGAAAAATCGAATTCAACTGAAACAATAGTAAGTTTTATTCTTCTGTTATATGTACGTATCTACATGAATAAAGAAAAAAGATAAATATATGGAATAGAGTTTTCATAGTAAATGAATAATTTACTACATGGTTTTAAGGTTATGCCTACCTTATATTTTATTTTATTTTATTTTATTTTATTATGATTGCTTTAATTAAGAAAATGAAGTAACTGTAATTTGGTTAAATTTTCTTTTGTACCAGGAATTTTTCCTGTGTCAATATCTCAGCCTAGGAGAACATGTTAATTTTTTGCAGTTAAACATATGAACTAGGGAAATGGGGGAAACCAGGTAAATTAGTTATGCATTTATATAGATAATATTGGGCAGAAAGACCAGAGTTTGAATTCATTATCTTCCATTTATGACCTATGTAACCTTGGGCATGTTGTTTAACAACTCCTAACCCTTCAATTCTCAGCCCCCAAATTCTCATTTACAAATTAGAAATACTAGTAGCATTATGCATATGAGTAGCTCTTTGGATTTCTCTACCCTCTTCAGTTTCCTTTTTTAAACTCTAAAATTAAAGCAAAGTTCAAATTTCATGCTTTGGAATTTTGGCAGATCTAGTCTAGAATATAACAGCTTGGCTATCCTGGCAATATCATTTAGTTTCTTTGAGATACTTGTGACTAGGAATTTTATCTTATTCACTTCAGTTTTTCTAACCTCCACAAAATGCCAAAACTGTAATAGACGCTAACAAAGAGAAACTTTTCAACTGCATTTCCTTAGTGTGTAGTCAGGATAGGGTTGACTCTGCAGCAGTAACAAACTCTTAAATCTCAATGGACTAAATGTATAAAGATTTATATCTTGCTAATGTTTAGTGCAGATCGAGTGGCTTTCACTTAAGGTTCTCCTCCAGACTTTGACTCAGCTTTTAGCTCTTTGAACCTATGATATTACCATTTGAGGCTATAGTAGGGGAAGGAGGATGGGGAAACAAGTGATAATTTTAAAGAACCAAGGCAGAAAGTGGATTAAAACACTTCTGCACACATTTATTGGCCAGCCTCAGTCATGTGTTTACAAAATAACTCTAAAAACGGTTGAGAAAAGTAGTCTTTCCATTTATCCTGGAAGAAGAAATGATATAGTAAACACAGCATTATCTCTGCCATGGTGTACATGAAATCATAAACGTTTCTATAAAGCTTTTTTCCCAACCAGCTGATTGAACTGATAATTTGATTCTCTCTGCTAAGGGTAGCACAATACATTTTAGATTGCGAAGTAAATATTTATTTCATACAGATAATTAGGTAACATTTCTTTTTCATCTGTGATGACATACCTGGTACAGATCTCCAAACATAGCATCTAATTTGTCTTTTCTGAATACATATCTATTGCACAAGGATTTTTACATAAGACATGGCATTAGATATTTGGTCAACCATCACATGGAGGAAATGAATTTTTCTTTGTGACATCAGAAGACAGAACTATGAATAGATGTTGGAGGAGGGTAGATTTCACCTCAATCTATATAAAGACCTCCCAAGAAGATAGGTTAATTTGGTCATAGTGACATCCTAGTCTCTAGATACATTTTAACAGTGCTTAATGGTGAGATATAGTGAAAAGAGATCATCTTTGGAGTTAGACTTACCCAAAATTAAATTTTAGTTCCACCAACTGCTAACAACTAGCTATTGACTCTGTGGCCTTGGCAAGTTAATTAAAATCATCGAGCTTCCATTTTTTCATACATTTAATGGAGATTTATCTGTCAGATTTTTTTACTTGTAAGCAATACAAATCAATTCTGGTTGATTCAACTAGAAAAGGAATTTACAGAGGATATTGAATAAGTCACAGAATTAACAGAAACCTTGGAAAACCAAACTAAGAGGCCAGACATGAGCCAAGGTGGAATAAGCACTAGAACCATACCCCAGATCATGCCATGGGAACCATCTGGTGCTGATGCCATGGGGCAGTCATTGCCATTGCTGGTACTGCCACCACTCTGCCAGAACTCCTGTTCTGAGAACTAATTAGGAGTTACCACTGAAATGAATTCTTTTTTCTTGTTGGACTTACTTTCGTCATTCTGGCCAGGTTCAAATTTCTAGGTCAGAATTTCTGGCTGGTTCAATCCTAGCTATATGCCAAGTCTGTGCTGCCAGAGGGTAGAGAATAGTGAGTATGTGGCCTTTGTTAAAGGAGGCAGGCTTGCCTCTCTCCAAGTTGCATACAGTGGGGATATCCCCACTATGGAAGGATCTAATTACTGGACAGCCAAAAGTCAGCTACAAGATGCAATAATTGCAACATCTGCGGCTTAATGTAAGACTTGTTAAAGATGTATTTTAAATGGTGTAGTGTAATAGAATATTTCACAAGTACGGTCTTGACCTAGATTTGAAGTCATGGCTAAAAATTCTCAATTCTCCTTCACAGGTATGTTTCTAAGCCTTGACCCCCAACTACGTCCCTTATCAGGCTCTAACACTCCTGGATTATAAAACACATATACCCATACTAGAGGCTCTCAGTTACCTAACACCCAGGCAAGGCCTCTTCTTCCTTGGGCTGGCAGAATTATTTAAAATATCTAATCCACATGAACATTATGAAACCTAGCTAACTCCACTTCCCTTGGAATGCATAATCCACCTTCTATAGGGCCAGTTTGCTGTTACCCTGGTGCCTGGTGCAACCATATATGTGGCCCTGCATGGTAGCTTTCCCTTGTTTGGAGAGGTCAGTAATAAAGAGATCTATTTGCCTTTTACCTGAGTCTTTGTGTTGTGCCTGCCACTATGGAATAATAATCATGCCTAATATCATATAATTATAAAACAAATGTTAGTGTTGCACCCAGAACACACCCACTTAATGTGTATTTTTGGATAAATAGCTATTGAGAATATTTTATAGATCATTTTTGTATTGGATAAGTTTTACATTTTTTATTCAGTGCTATTATTCTCTCAGAGCTAGAAAAGGCAGGAATACAAATATTAAAGAACATATATCTTGTTCTATTTTGTAGCAACTTTGATCTACAAAGTCGTCATAAAACTGCTCTGTCATAAAAATCTGGCTGTGCATCAGCCACATCTGTTAAGATTTTAAAACTGGAGGCCTGGACTGTGCCTGAGAACGACTACATAAGTAACTCTAAAAGTCTTATTAGGGCAAATACATTTCTCAAGATCTCCATGGGTGATTCTGATATACAGTTAAGGTTGAGAACCACTAGCCTACAGGATAAAATTCAAATGCCATTACATTGGAACAATGATCTTCAGAGTCTGGATTAATCTGTCTTTCTGATCTACTTTCTGCACTGGCTCTCCTACCCTTTGTAGCAGTTTTATAGGACTTACTATTCTCCAGATGCCAAATTTTTGTTTTAGCAGAGACTGACTTATATCTCTTTTGGGATATGGTACAGAACCTCGCACTATGATCCTCCTCTGCTTCTCTTTAGAAAGTCCACCCAAGAGATCTGTTACATGGTTTTGTTTTGTTTATTGTTTTTGCATCATGTTTCATGTTTCCCTCATTTTCTACATTTCCAGTGTTAATCCTTTAGAAGTCTTATTTATTTGAGACCCTGTGATTTTAAAAATATATCCTCAATATTTAACTTACATCTCAAATTTATCTACTTTAGAGCTCATGGAGTGATTTTATTGATTAATTTAAAGGTAGGAAGCATATATTATGTCCTTATTAAGAATTAAATGTTGTGTAGAGTCCTTTCCATGTAAGAAAGTCTAGTAAGTCTTAGGCTTCTGGCTAAGATGGAGTACCAGGCATAAGATTTAACTTTTAGGGAGACTTTTGTTATTTTAACTTACTACCTTGAGTTTCTGATTGTGGTACATGGAAGGGGAACTCAGGAAAAGCCTAGTGATAGTGTGACAAATGTGGCCTGACTCACCTTAGACTCTCAGTTCTAGGTGAATTAGTATGCTTGGTTCTTATAGTTGAGGAAGGGGACCTGACAGTGTGGGGAGATCAAAATTATATGAGTTCATAAAACTGGTAGCATAGAGACAGTTGCATGGAAAGAAATCTTCAGAGATTAATAAAGGGTCCTTTTGAATACTCAACTGAGTACTGATCAGTGCATGCATATGAGGAAACTGCATGAGGCTAGAGAAAGAACTAACTGGAAGGATGTGAAAGAACAGTGCTCAGCATTCCTACAGGGCAAGGAATAATGTCTGCTTTCACCAGCTGGATGGGAAAAACTCAGGATTCATAGGGGACTGGGTAGAATATATTTAAGGGTTTTACTTCATTAAAACCCTTTACTTGATTCTGCATAACACATCTTAAAAGGCAGACCTAAAAAAATCAAATTGTTTCTTTGAGTAATCTCTATACCCAACGTGGGGCTCGAACTTAAAACCCTGAGATCTAGTGTCATATGCTGTACTGACTAAGCCAGCCAGGCACCCCCAAGATCAAATTGTTTCTAAGTAATTTAAATGCATTCTAGAATAAAAGTCAGAAATATGTATTGTAAATATATCCACCACTAAACAAGGTAAAATTCATATTATTTAGTCTTCAATAAAAAAATAACCAAGCATGAAAAACATCAGGAATACGCAACCCATACTGACGAGAAAATCAATCATTTGAAGCCAAGTCAGAACTGACACAGATGTAAGAATTAGCAGACATAGACATATTTTGAAAGTTAAGATATATGGAAGAGATAAGGAAATACCCAAATTAAGTTTCTAGAGGTCAAAGCTACAGTGTTTTAGATGAAAACTAAATTAGATAGGATTCCAAATAAGTTAGTCATTGCAGGAGAAAAGAAAATTTAAAAATCCAGCAATAAAAACTACCCAAAGTTTTTTTTTTTTGTTGTTGTTGTTTTGTTTTGTTTTTTAAGAGGAGGCAGGGTGAAACTGCACCAGTGAACTTAAGACATCTTAAATTGGCCTAATAGAGGGTGGAAAAAATTTTGAAGAGATGATGGCTAAAAATTTTCATATTTGAGGAAAACTATAAAATTGAATATTTAAGAAGCTCAACAAACACCTAAGTACAAGGAGCATGAAGAAAACTAAACCAAGGCACTTAATTATAAAATTGTTTTAAAGCAATAATAAAAAAAACAAATCATATTTTGCTTCTTTATGGATCTCAAGAAATCTACAGAAATTTAAAACACAAGATATGATACAGAGTGATTAGATTGTTCTTTTAAATCAGAAATGGTGAGGGTCACTGAGGAGGTGACCTTTAAACTGAGATATTTACATGAGGGGCCAGGCCTTGAAGACCTAAGGACATAATTTTTGAGATTCTAAAGGCAAAAAAAAGGGACTGAGTGGAAAGGAGAGACCAAAAGTGACAAAAACAAGAAGGGATCAGAGAAAATCTCCAGAAACAATGACAAAGCAAGTAATAAAATGACAATAAATTCATATCTATCAATAATTACTTTGAATGTAAATGGACTAAACCCTTTAATCAAAAGACATAGGGTGTCATAGTGTATTAAAAAAAAAAAACAAGACCCATCTATATGCTACCTCAAGAGACTCATTTTAGACTTAAAGACACTGTCAGAATGAAAGTGAGTGGGTGGGGAAACATTTATCATGCAAATGGTGTCAAAAGGAAGCTGGAGGGCAGAGCAAGATGCTGGAGGAGTAGGAGACCTAGATTTCGTCTGGTCTCAGGAATTCAGCTGAATAGGGATCAAACCATTCTGAACACCTACGAACTCAACAGGAAATTGAAGAGGAGAGTAGCAACAACTCTCTGAACAGAGAAGCGACCACTTACTGGAAGGTAGGACGTGCAGAGAAGTGAATCCGAGGCGATATTCGGGAGGACAGACGGCGGGGGAGGGGGCCTCCGTCGGCCGCTTCTGGCAAGTGATAGAGCCACGGAGCACAAAATCGGACCTTTTAGAAGTTGGCTCCACTGAGGGACGTCGCTGCAGTGGCTAAGCGGGGGGGGGGGGGGGGGGGGAATCCTCTTGGGACAGTGTGGTCTCAGGACCCTTGGGGTCACAGAAAGACCGGGGGTGCCTGAGTGCGGCAGAACTCCCAGGTATCGGAGCGGGGAAGCCGGCTGCAGGGAAGGAGCCGAGGCGCGGGCTCTCAGTTCGGGGTTGCCATAAACTATGATCCGCGACCCAGTCGGGCCACTGCTCCTCCAGCAGGGACCCAAAAAGTGGCAGAGCCGGGGAGACTCCCCATGCTCCCCCGGGGGACTGGCGAGGGAACGCACCACAGGGATCTGCTGGGCTTGGAGACTCCACAGGGGGTCGGGTGCCAGAGATACAAACGCTCGGTCACAGGCTGGGTGAGCAGGGAGTGCGGCCGGAGACCAGGGAGACGGGAGTGACTGCTTTTCTCTGGGGGCGCACTGAGGAGCAGGGCCCCGAGTTCTCACCTCCTCCGGGTAGAGATTGGGAAGCCACCATTTTCTCCCTGGTCCTCCAAACCTGTACCGAGAGCTTGCAGGGAACAAAAGCTCCTGAGAACAAACCCGAGCACCTTGCTTAGCCCAGACCGACAAGGGGGGGGCAATTCCGCCTCCGGCAAAGACATTTGGAAACCACGGCAACAGGCCCCTCCCCCAGAAGATCAGCAGGAACAGCCAGCAAGCCAAGACCAAGTTTACCGATCAAGGAGAACGGGAGAACTCCAGCGCTAGAGGAATACTGCACATAGAATTCATGGCTTTTTTTTACCATGATACATTAGTTTTTCAAAGTTAATTTTTTAACTGTTTTTTTTTATAATTTTTCTTTTTCCCTTTTTCAACCAACATCTTATCAATCCCTTTTTTTAAAAAAAAACATTTTTTATTTTTCATATTTAGAGTCATATTTTATCCCTTCATAGTAGTTACCCTTATTTTTGGCACATATATATAAGTTGTTCTCTCTTTAAAATTTTGAGGTACAGTTTCTTCTAACAGATCAAAATATACCCTAAATCACTAGTGTATGGCTTTGTTCTAGTCTCCTGCCTGATCACATTCTCTCCCTTTTTTCTCTTTTTTTTTAAATCTTCTTTCTTTTTTCAAACAACTTATCTTATCAATTCCTTTTATAAAATCTTTTATAATTTTCATCTTTACAGTCATCTTCCATCCCTTTATTGTATCAACCCTTATTTTGTACATATATGTCTTTCTTCCTTTAAAATTTCAGGAGGCACTTTTTTCTAACAGACCAAAATACGCCCAAAATCTAGTGTGTGGCACTGATCTATGCACTAGCCTGATCATATTGGATCATATTCTGGTTTTCTTGTATTGTTATGTTTTTGTTTTTATCTTTTTTTTTCCTCTTTCTTTTTTCTTTCCTTCCCTTTCTTTTCCCCTGGTTTCAGGTCTTTTCTGATTTGTATGTATATTTGCTGGGGATGTTGTTAACCGGTTAGCATTTTGTTCTCTCATTCATCTATTCTCCTCTGGAAAAAATGACAAGACGAAAAAAATCACCTCAGCAAAAAGAACAGGAGGTAGTACCATCAGCCAAGGACGTACTCAATACGGACATTAGTATGATGTCAGACCTAGAGTTCAGAATCATAACTTTAAAGATACTAGCTGGGCTTGAAAAAAGCGTGGAAGGTATTAGAGAAACCCTTTCTGGAGAAATAAAAGAACTAAAATCTAATCAAGTCGAAATCAAAAAAGCTATTGATGAGGTGCAATCAAAAATGGGGGCACTAACTGCTAGGATAAATGAGGCAGAAGAGAGAATCAGCGATATAGAAGACCAAATGATGGAAGATAAAGAGGCTGAGAAAAAGAGAGAGAAACAACTACAGGATCACGAGGGCAGAATCGAGAGATAAGTGATACGATAAGACGAAACAACATTAGAATAATTGGGATCCCAGAAGAAGAAGAAAGAGAGAGGGGGGCAGAAAGTATATTGGAGCAAATAGTAGCAGAGAACTTCCCTAATGTGAGGAAGGAAACAGGCATCAAAATACAGGAGGCACAGAGAACCCTTCTCAAAATCAATAATAATAGGTCAAGACCCCGACATCTAATAGTGAAACTTATGAGTCTCAGAGACAAAGAGAAAATCCGGAAAGCAGCTCCGGAGAAGAGATATGTAACCTACAATGGTAGAAATATTAGATTGGCAACAGACCTATCCACAGAGACCTGGCAGGCCAGAAAGGACTGGCAAGATATCTTCAGAGCACTAAAGGAGAAAAATATGCAGCCAAGAATACTATATCCAGCTAGGCTGTCATTGAAAATAGAAGGAGAGATAAAAAGCATCCAGGACATCAAATGGACAGATCATCTAAGCAAAAGATCAACAAGGAAATAAAGACTTTAAATGACACACTGGACCAAATGGACTTCACAGACATATTCAGAACATTCCATCCCAAAGCAAGGGAATACACATTCTTCTCTAGTGCCCATGGAACATTCTCCAGAATTGATCACATCCTAGGTCACAAATCAGGTCTCAAACAGTACCAAAAGATTGGGATCATTCCCTGCATATTTTTAGACCACAGTGCTTTGAAACTAGAACTCAACCACAAGAGGAAAGTCGGAAAGAACTCAAATACATGGAGGCTAAAGAGCATCCTACTAAAGAATGAATGGGTCAACCAGGAAATTAAAGAAGAATTAAAACATTCATGGAAACCAATGAAAATGAAAACACAACTGTTCAAAATCTTTGGGATACAGCAAAGGCAATCCTGAGAGGAAAGTATATAGCAATACAAGCCTTTCTCAAGAAACAAGAAAGGTCTCAAATACATAACCTAACCCTACACCTAAAGGAGCTGGAGAAAGAACAGCAAATAAAGCCTAAACTCAGCAGAAGAAGAGAAATAATAAAGATCAGAGCAGAAATCAATGAACTAGAAACCAAAAGAACAGTAGAACAGATCAACGTAACTAGGAGCTGGTTCTTTGAAAGAATTAACAAGATTGATAAACCCCTGGCCAGACTTATCAAAAAGAAAAGAGAAATGACCCAAATCAACAAAATCATGAATGAAAGAGGAGAGATCACAACCAGCACCAAAGAAATACAAACAATTATAAGAACATATTATGAGCAACTCTATGCCAGCAAATTAGATTACCTGGAAGGAATGGGTGCATTCCTAGAGATGTATCAACTACCAAAATTGAACCAGGAAGAAATAAAAACCTGAACAGACCTATAGCCACTAAGGAACCTGAAGCAGTCACAAAAATCTCCCAACAAACAAAAGCCCAGGGCCAGATGGCTTCCCAGGGGAATCCTATCAGACGTTTAAAGAAGAATTAATACCTATTCTCCTGAAACTGTTCCAAAAAAATAGAAAGGGAAGGAAAACTTCCAGACTCATTTTATGAGGCCAGCATTACCTTGATCCCAAAACCAGACAAAGACCCCATCAAAAAGGAGAATTACAGACCAATATCCTTGATGAACATGGATGCAAAAATTCTCACCAAAATACTAGCCAATAGGATCCAACAGTACATTAAAAGGAGTAGTCACCACGACCAAGTGAGATTTATCACTGGGCTGCAAGGATGGTTCAACATCTGCAAATCAATCAACGTGATACAATACATTAACAAAAGAAAGAACAAGAATCATATGATCCTCTCAATAGATGCAGAAAAAGCATTTGACAAAGTACAGCATCCTTTCTTGATCAAAACTCTTCAGAGTATAGGGATAGAGGGTACATACCTCAATATCATAAAAGCCATCTATGAAAAACCTACAGCCAATATCATTCTCAATGGGGAAAAGCTGAGAGCTTTTCCCCTAAGGTCAGGAACACGGCAGGGATGTCCACTCTCACCACTGCTATGCAACATATTAGAAGTCCTAGCCACAGCAATCAGACAACAAAAAGAAATCAAAGGCATCCAAATCGGCAAAGAGGAAGTCAAACTCTCACTCTTTGCAGATGATATGATACTGTATGTGGAAAACCCAGAGGACTCCACCCCAAAACTGCTAGAACTCATATAGGAATTCAGTAAAGTAGCAGGATATAAAATCAATGCACAGAAATCAGTGGCATTCCTATACACCAACAACAAGACAAAAGAGAGAGAAATCACGGAGTCAATCCCATTTACAATTGCACCCAAAACCATAAGATACCTAGGAATAAATTTAACCAAAGAGGCAAAGGAGCTGTACTCAGAAAACTATAAAATACTCATGAAAGAAATTGAAGAAGACACGAAGAAATGGAAAAACTTTCCATGCTCATGGATTGGGAGAACCAACATTGTGAAGATGTCAATGCTACCTAGATCAATCTACACATTCAATGCAATCCCCATCAAAATACCATCCACTTTTTTCAAAGAAATGGAACAAATAATCCTAAAATTTGTATGGAACCAGAAGAGACCCCGAATAGCCAGAGGAATATTGAAAAAGAAAAGCAAAGCTGGTGGCATCACAATTCCGGACTTCCAGCTCTATTACAAAGCTGTCATCATCAAGACAGTATGGTACTGGCATAAAAACAGACACATAGATCAATGGAACAGAGTAGAGAGTCCAGAAATGGACCCTCAACTCTATGGTCAACTAATCTTTGACAAAGCAGGAAAGAATGTCCAATGGCAAAAAGACAGTCTCTTCAACAAATGGGGTTGGGAAAATTGGACAGCCACATGCAGAAGAATGAAACTGGACAATTTCCTTACACCACACACAAAAATAGACTCCAAATGGTTGAAAGACCTAAACGTGAGACAGGAGTCCATCAAAATCCTAAAGGAGAACACAGGTAGCAACCTCTTCGACCTCAGCCGCAGCAACTTCTTCCTAGAAACATTGCCAAAGGCAAGGGAAGCAAGGGCAAAAATGAACTATTGGGATTTCATCAAGATAAAAAGTTTTGCACAGCAAAAGAAACAGTCCACCAAACCAAAAGACAACCGACAGAATGGGAGAAGATATTTGCAAATGACATATCAGATAAAGGGCTAGTATCCAAAATCTATAAAGAACTTATCAAACTCAACACCCAGAGAACAAATAATCCAATCAAGAAATGGGCAGAAGACATGAACAGACATTTTTCCGAAGAAGACATCCAAATGGCCAACAAGCACATGAAAAAGTGCTCAACATTGCTCGGCATCAGGGAAATCCAAATCAAAACCTCAATGAGATACCACCTCACACCAGTCAGAATGGCTAAAATTAACAAGTCAGGAAACGACAGATGTTGGCGGGGATGTGGAGAAAGGGAAACCCTCCTACACTGTTGGTGGGAATGCAAGCTGGTGCAACCACTCTGGAAAACAGTATGGAGGGTCCTCAAACAGTTGAAAATAGAGCTACCATACGATCCAGCAATTGCACTACTGGGTATTTACCACAAAGATACAAATGTAGGGATCTGAAGGAGTATATGCACCCCAATGTTTATAGTAGCCATGTCCACAATAGCCAAACTGTGGAAAGAGCCAAGATATCCATCGACAGATGAATGGCTAAAGAAGAGGTGGTATGTATACACAATGGAATATTACGCAGCCATCAAAAGGAATGAGAATTTGCCATTTGCAACGACGTGGATGGAACTGGAGGGTGTTATGCTGAGTGAAATAAGTCAATCACAGAAAGACATGTATCATATGACCTCACTGATATGAGGAATTCTTAATCTCAGGAAACAAACTTAGTGTTGCTGGAATGGTGGGCGGTGGGAGGGATGGGGTTGCT